>NW_016821510.1:161525-177624 GCF_001698545.2 Rhinopithecus bieti | reverse complement strand
CTTACTGGGTTTTCTGTAATATATGTATATGAATAATTTCCAAATGTATACCTAGAAAAGTCTTTTACCTAATGATAGTCTAGAAAAGTATATACGTGTGTGTGTGTGCGTATTTATGTGTGTATGAAAAACTGAAGAACATTGACAATAATATGCTTTTTATTGTTTTTTCAAAAGAACTGCCAAATTACAGAAAGTACGACAAAAATTCCTCAGAATTATGAAGCCGTGTTTATTTTATGCATGTAGTTTTATTTCATTTGAAGAATTTATGTCTATTTATAATTATTAAGAATGGACAGCTTATCTCCGGAAAATATTGCTCTTTTATTGTTATTTGAACCACACAAATATACCACAGTGTGCTTAGAATTCGTTGTTTGAACCTATAACTTTTGGATAATAATGTCATTCAATTCTATCTCAATAATGAGGATGTATCTTCGGGGTTTTATTCCATTATGAATTCCTATTTTATGTTCAGTAAAAAGCAAACAAAATTGTTGTTAGAAAACAATGCACACAATAAAATGTGAGTGACAAGCATATGTAGAGTAAATTTCATCTATGTCTACCATAAACAGTACTGAGGAATATTAGATTTAATACAAGTATGTGAATAGCTTAGGAAAAAAGTCTTCTATAAGAGGGATGAAAAATCATGATCATGATCTTGATTGCTATTATCAGCTTTCATATGCAGTTAAAAAAGTCATTTCTTCCAACTTTTGATTTAAATAAAAGCTTTTGTGAAATTGAGCTCTGATGTAAATTATTTTAGTATTTTTTCTAAGGCACTTCTAAGCCCCTGAATTGCTAATGATATCCTTATCTTCCATTTATCAAATTCCTTCTAAACTTCAGATAAGAGAACTCCAACCTTCTCTTTTCTAAAAAAAACTATCAATGTGAAAATAGTATAGAAATTATGGAAAATAATTCAGTGAAACTTTTTGTAAGTGTTAAAATAGCATCTATGAAATCTATGTATTAATTATAGGATGTGCCTTAACATTGTAAGTTTCTTGTCAGTGATGAAATGAAAGTGTGTTGACATATTCGCTAACAGGAAGCTGTGTTATAAGAAGGAAATGTGCAGTCTCGTTCACAGCTAAATTCTATATGACTGTGTTAATTCTTGGTATTATAATATTTTAACAATTTTTTTAAACCTTAAGATAAATCATCCCCACACCTGATTTATGTTTTTTTTACAATCACGCGTCCTCCTCAGAACAATGTAAGAGCCAAAAAAGAAGAAATTGTTTCTGTCTTGCTTTCTGTTGACTCCCAGTACCTAAAACCCAGCACAAAGAAGAGGTGGTCAAAAATGATATTTTAATGAGCAAATAAATGGGTGGATAAAGTGGATGAGTTGATATGGTAAACCAAAGAAAAGGAAACTCATCACAGTATCAGCAGTTGCATGAATTCTGTTCTCATCTCAGGTTGAGGTTGCATGCTTATTCAGCAAAATGATTCCTCAGAGGAAAAGTTTGGCTATTCCACAATTTTAGGAGAAATATCACAATAATATAGTCTTGATGCAGCTGTGTCAGGTGTCTGAATTGGAGACAAGGTAGAACATCAAAATTAGATGGCACCTATTACAATATTTTTAAAAAGCATATAAAGTACTTTGGTCTATTTGCATATGTATTTTTTCTATTGTGAATTATATATTTGTATTATGATATTTTATAATTGATTATCATATAAAAATGGCATTTCCTTTCTAAAAATTGAGTTAGTAACCAGCTACTTTACTAAAATGTTTTTAATGTAATACCTGATATTAAAGTGATGACATTTATTTGGAAGGCAAGTTCAAGACAAAAATGGCAAGGACATGTGGAAATTGAGACAGGAACAAACGTGAAACAATGTGTGGTGATGTCTGGTGTGACTCTGCTGGCAGCCACTTCATGGTGAGGTGAGAGAGACAGCATGGTGGTCATCAGATGCGTGCACTTGGCTCCAAGCACTTTTCCAGAAGGGTTACAAGGGGAAACCACAGCCGGCATTAGTCCATGGAAGAGGAAGAGGAAGGAGAATGTATCTGTTCAGCTGTCATTAGTCTTGTATTTCCCATTGACTGTGGTATCCCTGAGGCAGAACCACCTTCTCTGTTGTTCTGTCTTATATCATCTAGTCCCTAGGTGGAGGTTATGAAAGTCAGACCTCATGCCCACAGTGTGGTGATTCATTCAAGTTCCAAATGGAACGATGATCTGGAGCAGGCAAGGTGCTGGTCTGGGGAATAGGAGATAGTGAAGGGAATCTAAGAAAGCACACGTCTGTGTCCAGTGCAGTCCGATCCTTTTGCCACTCAGATGTGTTCATGCCCTCCAGTCATGGCTGGCTTTAGGAGCACATGACGTGCAGAGTTGCACAGAGTTTTGTGCCTAGAGGGGCTTGTGCTTAGATGAACTCTATGCTTGGATTAATGTTCTGCATTTGCTGTTTTGTTTGTCAGACAGAGGTTACTCCTCCGCTGAAGAGGGAATGGTTTTGCACTAATTCCACAGGGATTTGCTCTCCCCTCTCCTACAGGCTTATCAGAGACGTGCACAGAGTCCTATAATGTCCACTATGCATGCGTCTAGCAGCTTTGAATTCTGCTGGATCATCTGGCACAGTGGCCAGAGCAGCTTGGACCAGAGTCTGTATCTGCTGTAGAGCCCTCTTTTGTTCTGGCTTCCACCTGAGACCAGTAGCCTTTGGAAACTTTGTTAATGAGTCAGAGCAATATTCTCAAATGTGGAATATGCTGGCTCCAAAATCCCAATAGGCTCCCAAAACATTGTGCCCCTTTTGTAGGGATAGGAAATACATGGAGAGAGCAACATGCCTTTTTCTTTAAAAAAGATTGTTTCAACATGTGGACTAGGGACACTGAAAACCTTAAAACATCTCCTATGTTTGTGTCTCTGAATCTTCTCGAATTTCTCTCTTTCCTTCTGGTATTTTACTTCTGCTCAATGTTACAGTATTTTACTATATTTAAGAAACTTGTCACTTCCTGATTATTGTATCAACTAATATATTATTATTATTGCTATTATTTTGAGACAGGGTCACATTCTGTCCCCAAGGCCGGAGTGCAGTGACAGGATCACAGCTCATTGCAGCCTCAATCTTCTGGGCTCAAGTGATTCTCCTGCTTTGGCATTCCTAGAGTTTGGACTGTAGGGGCACAACACCATGCCTGACTATTTCTTGTATTTTTTGTTGGGCTGGGATGTCACCATGTTACCCAGGCTGGTCTCAAACTCCTGGGCTCAGGTGATCTGCCTGTGTCAGCCTCCTAAATTGTTGAGATTCCAGTTATGTGCCACAGGGCCTGGTCTGTTATATTATTCATACGTTAAATTAGCACAATGTTTTAAAGAAATGTAAATTAAACTGAGAACAGAAGTGACATAGCCTGACATAAAATAGGGAAGCAGTGCTATTGTTCTTACAAGGCAGACTTTTTTGATTTTTCCCTCATAATGGGTGTAGATAAAGAAACATTCACCAAATCACGAGTCCTATAAGAAGTGCCAGAAGCTCTGCTCTGCTCCGTGAGGACTGCACATCCTGGAAAGCACTTGTGAGTGTTGATTTAAGTTGATCGTAATCTGCATTCATTCTATAACCCATCTTGTTTGGTAGAGGCCAGATTACTTAACTGAATAGGAATTTAAAGAGACTACCATCCCCTGTAACTTTTAAGTGTTTTGTCATGGCAGTGACCAATGCCATTCCTTATCGAACGTGGGTATTATATTTTATGCATTGTGTTGACAGTAGAGAATTTCAGAGGCTTCCCCTTCGTCCTGCTGTAATAATGTCCCTTACTCTATAGTTCAGGAAGTATGTGACAGTTCTGCCAGCTGCCATATATATCCATTTCAATTACACATTCAGGAAGAGTTATTATTACAAACTGATTAGATGNAGGGGGGAGGGATAGCACTAGGAGATATACCTAATGTAAATGATGAGTTAATGGGGGCAGCACACCAACATAGCACATGTATACATATGTAACAAACCTACACGTTGTGCACATGTACCCTAGAACTTAAAGTGTGTATTTAAAAAAAGTTTAAAAAAGCAGAAACATAAAGTACATTTCTAAGTACAAAATTAGGGTGATACAGAAAATTCTCATAGATATCATTGTAATTAGAGTTTTGCTGAATAAAGGAGAATAGAGCATTATGGTACTAAGAAATCCAAGTTAAAATTTAAAACTTTTCTTTTTTAATTTTGAGACAGGATCTCGCCGTGTTGTCCAGGCTGGAGTACAGAAGCACAATCTCTGCTCAATGCAACCTCTGCTACCTTGGCTCAAGTGATTCTGCCATCTCAGCCTCCAGAGTAGCTAGGACAACAGGCGTTCACCACCACGCCTTGCTAATTTTTTCTAGTTTTTTTTTTTGTAGAGACAGGGTTTTGCCGTGTTGCCCAGGCAGGTCTTGAACTCCTGTGCTCAGGCAATCCACCTGGCTCAGCCACCCAAAATGCTGGGATTACAGGTGTGAGCCACCACACCTGTACCAAAACATTACTTAAATTAATTAAAACAAAAGAAGAGATAAGAAAGAACTGTAAATCCACCATCTTAGTGTTAATATGAGTTTGAAACAACAAAATTTGAATATTTATGACTGATAGACACCTTTTCTCTTATTTCCAATTTAATTATTTGTGATACACATTTGAAAGTGTCAGAAATTCATGAATTTACCATAAATAATAGTATGATGATATTAAATATATTAAATATGTTCAAAAATGTGTCTCTAAATGAAATATTTATATTCATATTGTTAGCATTCTAATTTCACAATACTATTCCTGTGTTGGGTAAAATTTTTTGTTACTATACATTTTTTGGCTCTGCATTAGATTAAAAAATATCATAGAAAGGCAAATTTCTTAAGGTATAAAAATATTTAGTGTGATCTTTGAGTATGTTTGTGCATATATAATGCTATATTGACTGTTATAGTAAAATAATCCAGATTTAGTCACCATAGCTAAGAATGTGAAAAAGCATTTGCAAGAATTTGACTTGCTAATGATGCCATTAAAAGATGAAATAAACTTGATATACTGTATTATTGCATAGAGTATTCATCCATGTTCGTGTTGAAAAATGCTCCAAATCCCCAAAATAGAATCCTAATTGTTGGAGGTCACTTTTGTTATCAACTTTTAAAATGCAGTAAAAGAAAAAAAAAGGAAGCAAATAAATCATTGAAAATATGCTGGTTTTACATTATTCTTGATGAAATACCATGTGAGAGTATTTGTCTAGGCCTGATGCTGAGAATTACAGAAGTATCATGAGGCCATGAGGAGGAATAATAGTGTTCTCTCATCACCCTGAACTCCAGTACTTAGAAACAAGACTGAAATCACATTTATCAAATAGCATTCTCCCTTTCACCTGCCATCATCATTGTCATCGTCATCATGTATATCTTCATCTATCTCATGGAATGATTTGTTTTTGAAATATTTAAATACATAATATGGAAAATAAGGAATTTTAAAAAGATCATCATTGTGGGAAAGTTACAATAGTAAACAGCAAAGTTCAAGTCAAGCTCAATACATTTAGGTTTAGAAATTAAGTGTAATTTATTTTAGAATACATTGCCTAAGCAAGTAATTATTTATGGATGACCTTAAATGAATCCTCATTTCACTAAGATCACAATAGAAACAATTTAGATTTTAGTGTAAATAGAACTTCCTAATAAGAAAGATAAAGCAAATAACTCATTTTTGTAAGCAAGCTTTTATTTCTAAAGAGCGAGTTTTTAGGACCAAATTGTCAAACAGAGGTAAGATCTCAGATCTTCTGTCACACTTGAGTGAGTGATGACGGATTTCAAAGGTTGTAGTTCTACGACCAAAACTGTATTCATAGATAGGGATTAAATGGTGGAATTCCATAGAAGCACTAGATTCAGTTTTATTTCCGTGGGACTTCAAGTCTACTTGTATCAGATGTCCTTCAGTTTTTGATAAACTTGTAATTACTGTTTCACTATTTGGTCTTTTAAAGATTGTTGTAAACTAAGAAGTCTTGATTTCTGCCAATAAAAACAGCGTAAAATTACAATCATGGGATAGAATGGTGGAGCTGTGGTTGAGATACTTTGTCTTATTAACTGAAGTGACATTTTGAGATCCAGTACTGCTCACTGAATTTCTCTGTGAGGAGAGTTTGCGATGATGATCCAGAAACAGAAAAGCTACTATCCAAAAAATGCTATCACATCAAATCAATTTTTAATTTCTTCCAAGTTGCAGGAGGATGCCTAGACCTTGTTTTATTCTCTTCTTTGACCAAAGTATTACAAAAGAAGAAAATCATTACCATTTTATGTCAGAAAATGGCATGGAGATGGACCTCGGCTGTTTTCAATGTTCCCTCTCTTGCCCTGTATAAGCGTTACTTGACCGTTTCTGATACATTCCGGTATTTCCAATTTTTGTTTTGGTTCATTTCTAAGTGTGCATTACAATTTTAACATATAATTTTTAGTCGGGAGAAATGTCTTATAGAAATTATTATTACTCATCTCATTATATACTGAAGGGAAAAATCAATTAGCTGTATATACATTCTTATACAACTCTAAGATAGCTGAAATAAGAACTTTCTTATTTAGTTGCATTATAAGGAAATTTGAGATGATGTTATCTGTCAAGCGCAGATGTTTCCAAAGGATTTATTCTAGCCTTAATTGTCCACCTCACAGGACAAACCTTTGCCATTCCCCATCTATTTTTACTTTCTGCTCCTGATTCCTGACACAACAAAGATATACATACTTCTCACACTCTCGGTTTAGCAGAGTTCTTTCATCAGTTATGTTTTTCTGCAGGAGAAAACCCTCTAAAACTACATTAGACATATATATCTCACATGTCTTTGGATTTCATTTGTGTGTGTGTGTGTGTGTTCTGTTTTTTGAGATGGAGTCTCACTCTCTCGCCCAGGCTGGAGTGCAGTGGCATGATCTTGGCTCACTGCAACCTCTGCCTCCTGGGTTCAAGCAATTCTCCTACCTCAGCCTCCCAAGTAGCTGGGACTACAGGCACATGCCACCAAGCCCGCGCCTAATTTTTGTATTTGTAGTAGGGACGGGGTTTCACCATGTTGGCCAGGATGGTCTCAATCTCTTGACTTTGTGATCTGTCCTCCTTACCCTTACCCTCCCCCGCGCCTGGCCTGGATTTCACTTTTCTAAGCTGGGTTTGATGGATGGCTCTGGTGATTTGAGATGGGCCAAATTCGGCATCTTGGAGATAGAGTTTGGCCAATTTAGTGTGGATCAGCTGGGGGCAACCTGACTTCATTAGTTTCTCATTCTCCTTCTGGGAACAGTGTACTTTCTAGGTGATGTTCTCATGGTAAATGGAAAGAGGAAGAATCTCCAGTATGGAAGCCATCTCAAATCTCTATGCAAAGTGCAGTAATTTTCTGTTTATGAAAGTAAGTTAAATGATTGAACTCCAAGTTCAGACGCAAGGTAGTCAGTCTTCCTGCAATGGGAGTATGCTGCAAGATTATATATCAAAGAGCCCGGTACTCAGGAATTCTTATAAAATTGCTAAATATTTTATATAATAATAAATATTCAAACATTAGACTTCAGAGAAACTTTACCAAAGTCCTAAGAATTAGATATGTGTTTGATAAATAAATATCATTCATGGGCTGAAAACTCTGAGTGTGAGAATAGGACTAATTTCATCTGGATAACCTCTTGGAAACTCATTTTTTATTTTGGAAGTTACACGAAAATAATTTGTTCCATTCGTAAGTGGTGTGCCCATGCGTGCATATGTGTGTGTATTTATGAGCTTGTGACTAATGAAGCTATACAAAAGTATTAGCAGCAACCAGATCTTATGGAGTACTGGCCTGCCTGTGGTTCTCAAGAAAATCTTAGATGCTTTTGCTAAAAGCAGTTTGGATTCTGCATATTTAAATCTGGCATTTAAAATGTCAATATAGGTGATGATTTTAGTTAAGAACAAGCTCCCTTTAAGAATTAAGACATTTACTACGTGAACTATGTATTGGATTATAAAACTTCCCTAACAACTGAAGTCGTTAAAGACAAATGATGGATAGCTTACACAAGGAAAAATTGCAAACACTGAAAGAGAATATGCTCCTATTTGTGTACTAGCAAATGAGGATTCAGGTTTCCTGTCAATTTCAGTATGAATAATCCCGGCCTATAAAAGGAACAGACAATGAATGAATGAGTTAATTTGAGTTGTTTGAAAATAAGAATGTTTTCCATAAAGAGATCATTGAACTCATCAATTAACATGCCATGGTGATTTCTGGCTTGACAGTGGTCACAACATTTAAAAGTAAAAAGAATGACCAAGCACATTCACAAATGAGGTGCATATAGAATTTAAGGTCAGGATATTCAAGCAATCACAACCAGTGATATTTCATTGAGAGGTGAAGCCAGCTGGACTTCCTGGGTCCAGTGGGGATTTGGAGAACTATTCTGTAGCCAGCATGGGGATTGTAAAATGCACCAATCAGCACTCTGTAGCTAGCTAGAGGATTGTAAAATGCACCAATCGATCCTCTGTAAAAGGCACCCATCAGCGCTCTGTAAAATGCTCCAATCAGTGCTCTGTAAAAGGCACCAATCAACAGGATCCTGAAAGTAGCCAATCACAGGGATGACTGAAAAAAGGGCACTCTGATAGGACAAAAACTGAACATGGGAAGGGACAAATAAGGGAATAAAAGCTGGCCATTCCAGCCGGCAGCAACAACACACTCAGGTCCCCTTTAACGCTGTGGAAGTGTTGTCCTGTTGTTCTTCACAATAAACCTTGCTACCACTCAATCTTTGGGTCCATGCTATCTTTAAGAGCTGAAACCTGGCTACCGCTCAGTCTTTGGGTCCATGCCATCTTTAAGAACTATAACACTCACTGCAAAGATGCGTGGCTCCATTCTGGAAGTCAGTGAGACCACGAACCCACCTGCAGGAACCGACTCCAGACACAACACCAGCATTTAAAAATTTTCTTTTTGTCTGTTCAGACATGATAACTTTTCTACCCATCATTTTTTCCATTCTAGTAGTGGTTACATTTGTTCTTGGAAATTTTGCTAATGGCTTCATAGCATTGGTAAATTCCATTGAATGGGTCAACAGACAAAAGATCTCCTCTGCTGACCAAATTCTCACTGCTCTGGCAGTCTCCAGAGTTGGTTTGCACTGGGTAATATTATTAAATTGGTATGCAACTGTGTTGAATCCAGCTTTTTATAGTGTAGAAGTAAGAACTACCACTTATAATGTCTGGGCAGTAACCAGCCATTTGAGCAACTGGCTTGCTACTAGCCTCAGCATATTTTATTTGCTCAAGATTGCCAATTTCTCCAACCTTATTTTTCTTCACTTAAAGAGGAGAGTTAAGAGTGTCATTCTGGTGATGCTGTTGGGGCCTTTGCTATTTTTGGCTTGTCATCTTTTTATGGTAAACATGAATGAGATTGTACAGATAAAAGAATATGAAGAACACATGACTTGGAAGATCATATTGAGGAATGCGATTTACCATCCAGATATGACTGTAACCACGCTAGAGAACTTAGTACCTTTCACTCTGACCCTGATATCTTTTCTGCTGTTAATCTGTTCTCTGTGTAAACATCTGAAGAAGATGCAGGTCCTTGGCAAAGGATCTCAAAATCCCAGCACCAAAGTCCACATAAAAGCTTTGCAAATTGTGATCTCCTTCCTCTTGTTATGTGTCGTTTACTTTGTGTCTGTAATTATATCAATTTGGAGTTTTGAGAGTCTGGGAAACAAACCTGTCTTCATGTTCTGCCAAGCTATTAGATTCAGCTATTCTTCAGCCCACCCATTCATCGAGATTTGGGGAAACAAGAAGCTAAAGCAGACCTTTCTTTCATTTTTGTGGAACGTGAGGTACTGGGTGAAAGGACAGAAGCCTTCTTCTCCATAAATTCCCAAGAGGGGCATGGTGTGTCTTCTAGCAGAAAACAAACTGGTGGTGTATGAAACATTTTATATTTCTTACTGGTTTTTCTGTAAAGTATGTGTATGAATAATTTCCAAACATATACCTAGAAAAGTCTTTTACCTAAAATTAGTCAAAAGAAATATACGTGTGTGTGTGTGTGTGTGTGTAATGTATATGAAAAACTTAAGAACACTGACAATAACATACCCTTTTTTGTTTTTTCACATGAACTGCCAAATTATACAAAATATGACAAAAAATACTCAGAATTCTGAAGCCATGCTTTTCATTCATGTATTTTATATTTAATTTGTAGAATTTACAATGTCTATTTATAATTATTAAGAGCTAACAGCTTATCTCAGGAAAAATATTGCTGTTTTCCATTGTTATTTGATCCACACAAATATACCACAGTGTGCTTAGAATTTGTTGTTAGAACATCTAACTTTTTGGATGGTAAAGTCATTCAATTCTAAATCAATAATGAGAATGCATCTTTGAGGTTGTATTCCATTATGAACTCCTGTTTTATGTTTAGTAAAAAGCAATCAGAATTATTGATAGAAAACAATGCCCACAAAAAACTTTGTGTGACAAGCATATGTAGAGTAAATTTCGTCTATGTCTACCATAAACAGTAATGAGGAATATTAGATTTAATACAAGTATGTGAATAGCTTAGAAAAAAATCTCTCTGGTAATAAAGGGATGAAAATTCATGATCATGATCTTGATTGCTATTATCATTTTCCATATGCAGTTAGAAACATCATTTCTTCCAGCTTTTGAATTAAAGAAAAACTGTTTTTGAATTGAGATCTGACGCAAATTGTTTTAGTATTTTTTCTAAAGCACTTCTAAGCCCCTGATTTGCTAAATATATCCTTATCTTCCATTTATAAAATTCCTTCTAAACTTCAGATAGGAGAACTCAAATCTCTTCCTGAAAAAAAAAAATCAATGTAAAAGTAGTATAGCAATGATGGAAAATAATTCAGTGAAACTTTTTGTAAATGTTAAAATAGTATCTATGAAATCTATGTATTAATTAGGGAATGTGCCTTAACGTTATAATTTTGTTGTCAATAATGAAAGTGTTTTGACATATTCACTAATAGAAAGTTCTATTATAAGAAAGAAATGTACAGTCTTGTTCACAGCTAAATTGTATATGGAGGTATTAGTTCTTTGTGTTATGAAATTTTAACAATGTTATTTAAACCTCAAGATAAATCATCCCCACAGCTGATTTATGTATTTTTTAATCATATATCTTCCTCAGTACAATGTAAGAACTGTAAAAAAGCAGATCATGTCTGTTTTGCTTTCTGTTGACTCACAGGTTCTAGAACCCAGTACCAAGTGTAGATGGTCAAAAATGATGTTTTAATGAACAAATAAATGAGTGGATAAAACAGATAAGTTGATGTGGTAAACCAATTAAAAAATGAAAAGTAAACTCATCACAAAATCTGCTTGGACCAGAGCCTATATCTTCTGTAGAGCCCTCTTTTATTCTGGGTTCCACTCGAGACCAGTAGCCTTTTGAAACTTCGTTAATGAGTCAGAGCAATATTTTCAAATGTGGAATATGTTGGCTCCAAAATCCCAATAGGCCCCCAAAATATTGTGTCTCTTTTGTAGTGATAGGAAACATATAGAGCAAAATGTTGTTCACTGTAATAAAGATAGTTTTGATGTGTGGACTGGGGATACTGAACGCTTTAAAACATCACCTATGTTGTAGGTCCCTGAATCTCCTCAGGTTTATTTGTTTTGTTCTGGTATTTTCCTTTCCTTCCATTCAACATTAGGGTATTTTACTATATTTAAGAAACTTGCCACTTCCTGATTATTGTACCAACGAATATATTATTATTATTAATTATTATTATTATTGCTATTATTTTGAACAGGTTCTCACTGTGTCCCTGAGACTGGAGTGCAGTGGCAGGATCACAGCTCATTACAGTCTCAACCTTCTGGGCTCAAGTGATTCTTCCACCTCCGCATTGCTAGCAGCTGGGACTGCAGGGGAACAACCCCACGCCTGGTTAATTTTTTATTTTCTGTTGGGGTAGGATTTTACCGTGTTACCCAGGCTGATTTCAAACTCCTAGGTTGAAGTGATGTGCTGTTTTGGCCTCCAAAAGTGCTGGGATTACAGTCATGTGCCACAGGGCCCGGTCTGTAATATTATTAATATATTAAATTAGCACGATGTTTTAAAAAATGTAAATTAAACTGAGAACAGAAGTGACATAGTCCTGATATAAAACAGTGAAGCAGTGCTATTATTCTTACAATACAAAGCAAATTGTTTTGATTTTCCCTCTCAATGGGTGTAGATTAAGAAATATTGACCAAATCACGAGCCACATTAAAAGTACCAGAAGCTCTGCTCTGCTCAGTGAAGATAGCAAATCCTGGAAAGAATTTGTGAGTGTTGATTTAAGTTTGTGGTTGTCTGCATTCATTCTATAATTCATCTGGTTTTGGTAGAGGCCAGATAGGTTAAGTGAATAGAGATATAAAGAGACTACTGTCCCCTGTAACTTGAAAGTGTTTTGTCATGGCAGTGACCAATTCCATTCCTTAGGGAATGCAGTTATTATATTTTATACATTGCGTTGCCAGTAGAGGAGAATTTGAGAGGCTTCCCCTTGGTCCTGCTATAATAATGACCTTTACTCTACAGCTTAGGAAGAATGTAACAGTTCTGCCAGCTGCCAGTCATGTCCGTTTCAATTACACATTCAGGAAGAAGTAATAACTGCAAACTGATTAGATCCACCTCGGGATGGACATGAGCCGAAGCTCTAAGTAGCGTCTGACCTTCAAGCACTCCCACTGCAGGCTGGATGTGAGGGCTCATGCCTGTAGTCCTAGTACTTTGGGAGACCAAGTTGGGAGGATCCCTTGAGAGCAGTAGTTCCCTGTGCAGCATATGGAGACTCCATCCATACAAAAAATTAAAAAATTAGCTGGCATGGTTGTGCATGCCTATAGTTCCAAATACTTGGGAAGTTAAGGCAGGAGGATTGCTTGAGCCCAGGCATTCAAGGCTGTAGTGGGCTAGATCCTGCCACTGTACTCTAACTTGGGTAACAGAGGGAGACTCTGTCTCAGAAGAAGAAGGAAAAAAAGTGTAAGTTCTCACTGGTATCTTAAATATCAAGTAAAATGGGATCAAATCAATAATTAACAATCTTTGGTTCCTGCCTATAGCAAACAGGTAAAATTGAAAGTAGTTATGTAAAGAATAGATTAACTCCTAACAAAATTAACCAAAGACAATTTTATTTTCATCTCCTTTCTTTGTTGTTTTTTTGAGACAGGCTATTATTCTGTCTCCCTGCTGGAGTGCAGTGGCACGATCTTGACCAATTACAACCTCCATCTCCTGGGTTCAAATGATTCTCCTGCCACAGTCAACTGAGTAGCTGGGATTATAGGTGTGCGTGATCACACTTGGCTAATTTTGTATTTTAGTGGGGACAGGGTTTCACCGTGTTGGCCATGCCGGTTTCAAACTCCTGACCTCAGGTGATCCACCTGCCTTGGCCTCCCAAAATACTGGAATTACAGACCTGGGCCACCATGCCCAATCTATTATCTGCTTTTTATAGGTAATTATACTGAGGCAGGCAGTAGTTGTAAAATGCAGTCTCACATCATAGCTATACGCTAACCAGCAGGGTATCTGGTTTCCTGTCGTCACAGTCTAACTAGAAGATCCCCTCTTAGAAACCATTATACTGTAAAAACTGAAAAGAAATAAAATCCAAGATTGGAGACTGATTTGGTAAATATGTGCATAATTGTAAATGAATGTTTACTGTAAAAAATAATGTCTTATTGCAGTAATTACATAATTGATAATATATATGCAAACGGCAAAAAAGTAGACTGGAGGCAGAGGTGACAGGAGTAAATTTACTTAAAGTATTTTTTGAACTGTTCTATATCTATGAGGAGATTTTGAACAATGACCCTGTAGTTCTATCCAAAGGTATATATACAAAGGAATTGTATCAAATGATATATGAGAGAATGCTCTAGTAGAATTATTCATAACTGTTCAAAAAAAAGCTGGCCAAATATATACTAAGGATAGATCAATCATTACAGTAAATCTGTACAACAGAACAACATAGAGAAGTGAAAAAAAATCATATGTACTTGCAACTCTGTGACTAAATTTCAGAAACACAATGTTGAGACCAAGAAACCACAACCAAGAAGAACATGAGGGATTGTACCTACACACAGTTCAAAGCAGGCCAGACCAGGCTATGCAGTTTAGGGTTGCATACCTAATTGGTAAAGTATAAGGAAAATCAAGGAAATGATCATCATAAATTATGGATATTGATTATCTCCAGAGATGTGAACAAGGGGCTACAGGCTTGGAAAGTGGCATGGAGGTGGACCTAGGCTGTTTTCGGTGTTCCTTGTCTTGCCTGGCATCATGGTTACTTGAGTGCTTATGATACATTGCAGTATTTCCCATTTTTGTTTTGGCTCATTTCTAAGTGTGCATTATAATTTTAACATAAAAATTTTAAATTAGGAGAAATATCTCATATATGTTTATTATTACTCATTATATACTGCAGGAAAAATAAACTATTTGTATACATTCTTATACAACTCTAAGAGAGTTGAAGTAAGAACTTTCTTATTTAGTTGCAACATGAGGAAATTTCAGATGATGTTATCTGTCACCTCCAGATTTTTCCAAAGGATTTCTTCTAGCCTTAATCATCCACCTCATAGGAATAAACCTTTGCCATTCCCCATCTATTTTTTTCTTTTGGCTCCTGAATTCCTGACACAACAAGGTTGTACGTATTTTACACACTCTTGGTAGAGAAGAGTTCTTTTATCGGTTATGTTTTTCTGCAAGAGAAACCCTCCAAAACTACATCATATATTTATATATTATATCTTTAGATTTCATTTTTCTAAGCTGGGTTTGGTGGATGTCTCTGGGGATTTGTGGTGGGCCAAATTCTGCATCTTGGAGGTCGTTAGAGTTTGGCCAATTTAGTCTGAATCAGGTGGGGACAATCTGCCTTCATTAGTTTCTCCTTCTCCTTCTGGGAACAGTGTACTAGCCAGGAGATATTCTCATCCTAAATAGAAAGAGGAAGAATCCCCAGCATGGAAGCCATCTCAAATCTCTGTGCAAGGTATATTAATTATCTGTTCATCAAAGCAAGCTAAATTATTGAACTACAAGTTCAGGGGAAAAGTAGTCAGTCGTCCTGTGATGGGAGGTTACTGCAAGATTATATATCAAAGGGCCTGGTACCCACGAATACTTATAAAATTGTTGAATATTTTAATTAAATAATAAATATTTAAACTTTAGACTTGAAATAAACTTTACCAAAGACCTAATAATTAGAGACGTGTTTGACAAATAAATATTGTTCATGGGCTGAAAACCCTGAGTTGGAAAATAAGACTAATTTCAGCTGGACAACCTCCTGGAAACTCATTTTATAGTTTGGAAATTACAAGAAAATAATTCATTCCATTCATAGGTGGTGTGCACATGTGTTTGTTTCTGTGTGTATTTATGAGCTTGTGGATAATGAAGTCACACAAAAGTATTAGCAGCAACCAGATCTTATGGAGTACTGGCCTGCCTGTGGTTCTCAAGTAAATCTTAGATGCTTTTGATAAAAGAAGGTTGGATTCTGTGTATTTAAATCTGGCGTTTAAAAAAGACTGTATAGGTGATGATCTTAGTTATAATCAAGCTCCCTTTAAGAATTTAGACATTTACTATATGATCTCTGTATTGGGTTATAAAACTTCCCTAACAACCAAAGTCACTAAAGACAAATAATGGAGAGGTTACACAAGGAAAAATTGCAAACACTGAAAGTTAATATGTCCTTGTTTGCATACTAGCAAATGAGAATTCAGGTTTCATGTCAACTTCAGTATGAATAATTCCGGCCTATAACAAGAACAGACAGTGAGTGAATGAGTAATTGGAGATGTTTTGAAAAGAAGAATGTTTTCCATAAAGAGAGCA
>NW_016821510.1:144583-159950 GCF_001698545.2 Rhinopithecus bieti | reverse complement strand
TGGAAAATAATTCAGTGAAACTTTTGTAAGTGTTAAAATAGCATCTATGAAATCTATGTATTAATTATAGGATGTGCCTTAACATTGTAAGTTTCTTGTCAGTGATGAAATGAAAGTGTGTTGACATATTCGCTAACAGGAAGCTGTGTTATAAGAAGGAAATGTGCAGTCTCGTTCACAGCTAAATTCTATATGACTGTGTTAATTCTTGGTATTATAATATTTTAACAATTTTTTTAAACCTTAAGATAAATCATCCCCACACCTGATTTATGTTTTTTTTACAATCACGCGTCCTCCTCAGAACAATGTAAGAGCCAAAAAAGAAGAAATTGTTTCTGTCTTGCTTTCTGTTGACTCCCAGTACCTAAAACCCAGCACAAAGAAGAGGTGGTCAAAATGATATTTTAATGAGCAAATAAATGGGTGGATAAAGTGGATGAGTTGATATGGTAAACCAAAGAAAAGGAAACTCATCACAGTATCAGCAGTTGCATGAATTCTGTTCTCATCTCAGGTTGAGGTTGCATGCTTATTCAGCAAAATGATTCCTCAGAGGAAAAGTTTGGCTATTCCACAATTTTAGGAGAAATATCACAATAATATAGTCTTGATGCAGCTGTGTCAGGTGTCTGAATTGGAGACAAGGTAGAACATCAAAATTAGATGGCACCTATTACAATATTTTAAAAGCATATAAAGTACTTTGGTCTATTTGCATATGTATTTTTTCTATTGTGAATTATATATTTGTATTATGATATTTTATAATTGATTATCATATAAAATGGCATTTCCTTTCTAAAATTGAGTTAGTAACCAGCTACTTTACTAAAATGTTTTAATGTAATACCTGATATTAAAGTGATGACATTTATTTGGAAGGCAAGTTCAAGACAAAATGGCAAGGACATGTGGAAATTGAGACAGGAACAAACGTGAAACAATGTGTGGTGATGTCTGGTGTGACTCTGCTGGCAGCCACTTCATGGTGAGGTGAGAGAGACAGCATGGTGGTCATCAGATGCGTGCACTTGGCTCCAAGCACTTTTCCAGAAGGGTTACAAGGGGAAACCACAGCCGGCATTAGTCCATGGAAGAGGAAGAGGAAGGAGAATGTATCTGTTCAGCTGTCATTAGTCTTGTATTTCCCATTGACTGTGGTATCCCTGAGGCAGAACCACCTTCTCTGTTGTTCTGTCTTATATCATCTAGTCCCTAGGTGGAGGTTATGAAAGTCAGACCTCATGCCCACAGTGTGGTGATTCATTCAAGTTCCAAATGGAACGATGATCTGGAGCAGGCAAGGTGCTGGTCTGGGGAATAGGAGATAGTGAAGGGAATCTAAGAAAGCACACGTCTGTGTCCAGTGCAGTCCGATCCTTTTGCCACTCAGATGTGTTCATGCCCTCCAGTCATGGCTGGCTTTAGGAGCACATGACGTGCAGAGTTGCACAGAGTTTTGTGCCTAGAGGGGCTTGTGCTTAGATGAACTCTATGCTTGGATTAATGTTCTGCATTTGCTGTTTTGTTTGTCAGACAGAGGTTACTCCTCCGCTGAAGAGGGAATGGTTTTGCACTAATTCCACAGGGATTTGCTCTCCCCTCTCCTACAGGCTTATCAGAGACGTGCACAGAGTCCTATAATGTCCACTATGCATGCGTCTAGCAGCTTTGAATTCTGCTGGATCATCTGGCACAGTGGCCAGAGCAGCTTGGACCAGAGTCTGTATCTGCTGTAGAGCCCTCTTTTGTTCTGGCTTCCACCTGAGACCAGTAGCCTTTGGAAACTTTGTTAATGAGTCAGAGCAATATTCTCAAATGTGGAATATGCTGGCTCCAAAATCCCAATAGGCTCCCAAAACATTGTGCCCCTTTTGTAGGGATAGGAAATACATGGAGAGAGCAACATGCCTTTTCTTTAAAAAAGATTGTTTCAACATGTGGACTAGGGACACTGAAAACCTTAAAACATCTCCTATGTTTGTGTCTCTGAATCTTCTCGAATTTCTCTCTTTCCTTCTGGTATTTTACTTCTGCTCAATGTTACAGTATTTTACTATATTTAAGAAACTTGTCACTTCCTGATTATTGTATCAACTAATATATTATTATTATTGCTATTATTTTGAGACAGGGTCACATTCTGTCCCCAAGGCCGGAGTGCAGTGACAGGATCACAGCTCATTGCAGCCTCAATCTTCTGGGCTCAAGTGATTCTCCTGCTTTGGCATTCCTAGAGTTTGGACTGTAGGGGCACAACACCATGCCTGACTATTTCTTGTATTTTTTGTTGGGCTGGGATGTCACCATGTTACCCAGGCTGGTCTCAAACTCCTGGGCTCAGGTGATCTGCCTGTGTCAGCCTCCTAAATTGTTGAGATTCCAGTTATGTGCCACAGGGCCTGGTCTGTTATATTATTCATACGTTAAATTAGCACAATGTTTTAAAGAAATGTAAATTAAACTGAGAACAGAAGTGACATAGCCTGACATAAAATAGGGAAGCAGTGCTATTGTTCTTACAAGGCAGACTTTTTTGATTTTCCCTCATAATGGGTGTAGATAAAGAAACATTCACCAAATCACGAGTCCTATAAGAAGTGCCAGAAGCTCTGCTCTGCTCCGTGAGGACTGCACATCCTGGAAAGCACTTGTGAGTGTTGATTTAAGTTGATCGTAATCTGCATTCATTCTATAACCCATCTTGTTTGGTAGAGGCCAGATTACTTAACTGAATAGGAATTTAAAGAGACTACCATCCCCTGTAACTTTTAAGTGTTTTGTCATGGCAGTGACCAATGCCATTCCTTATCGAACGTGGGTATTATATTTTATGCATTGTGTTGACAGTAGAGAATTTCAGAGGCTTCCCCTTCGTCCTGCTGTAATAATGTCCCTTACTCTATAGTTCAGGAAGTATGTGACAGTTCTGCCAGCTGCCATATATATCCATTTCAATTACACATTCAGGAAGAGTTATTATTACAAACTGATTAGATGCACCTTGGGATGGACATGAGCCGAACGAAGCTCTAGGTAGCATCTGACCTTCAAAACTCCCACTGCAGGCTGAATGTGATGGCTCATGCCTGTAGTCCTAGTACTTTAGGAGGCCAAGGTAGGAGGATCCCTTGAGAGCAGGAATTCCCTGTGCAGAATATGGAAACTCCATCACTATAAAAAATTTAAAAATTAGCAGGCATGGTGGTGCATGTCTATAGTTCCAAATACTTGAGAAGCTGAGGCAGGAGGATTGCTTGAGCCCAGGTGTTCAAGGCTGCAGTGGGCTATGATCCTGCCACTGTACTCCAGTTTGGGTAGCAAAGGGCAATTCTGTCTCAGAAGAAAAAGATAAATAAATAAATAAGTGTAAATTCTCACTGATATGTTAAATATCAAGAAAAACAGGATCAAATCAATAATTAACAATCTTGATTCCTGCCTATAGCAAACAGGTAAAATTGAAAGTAGTTACACAAATAGTATATTAACTCCAAGGAAAACTAACCAAAGAAAGTTTTATTAACATCTCCTTTTTGTTGTTGTTGTTATTTTGAGACGGAGTCTCACTCTTTCTCTCAGGCTAGAGTGCAGTGGTGTGATCTTGACTAACTATACCCTCTGCCTTCTCGTTTCAAACGATTCTTTTGCTGCAGCCACCAAGTAGCTGGGATTATAGGCGGGTGCCACCACACCTGGCTGATACTTGTATTTTTAATGGAGACAGGCAGGTTTCACCATGTTGGCCATGCTAGTCTCGAAATCCTGACCTCAGCTGATCCACCTGCCTCGGCGTCCCAAAGTGCTTGGATTACAGGCATGAGCCACCGTGCCTGCTTTTTATAAGTGATTATACTGACTCAAGGATTAGTAGGAAAATGGAGTCTCAGATCATAGCTATACCAAGGAGGGAATCTGGTTTCCTGTTCAGGCAGTCAGACTCCAAGATCCCCTCTTAGAAACCATTATACTATAAACACTGAAAAGAAATAAAATCCAGGATGGGACACTGATTTTAACATCTATTCATTGTAAACCATTAAGTAATCAAAATAAATTAAATAGAGAAAATAAAACTGAATATTTATACATAGGGAAGTGTAGACTCTTCTATGGAAAACATGTTTTTTTAAGTGCTCAAGGAATAGTTATAAAATTGTTGAATATTTTAATTAAATAATTAATATTTAAGTATTAGGCTCAAGAGAATAACTTAGAGGCCTAACTATGAGAGGTTAAGTTTGATAAACATTGAAATTGGGCTGAAAAGCCCAAGTAAGAAAATGAATTTTTCATTTTACAAATTACAGGACAGTAATTTTTCCAAGCCATGAGAGGTATGTGTGTGTGTGTGTGTGTGAATGTGTTTGTGTTAATGAGCGTGTTAACAATAAGTTATCCAATTATTATTAGTTAGCAGCAACTAGATTTTAAGGAATATTGGCCTTCCTGGGTTTCCCAAAACACCTTGGATGCTTTTGTAGGAAAAGTTGGGATTCACTCTCCATAAATCTGGCATTGAAAAAATGGATCAACAGTGGTCATGATTCTAGTTTTGACCAAGCTACATATAACAGTGTAGGAATCCAATGCATGATTTATGTATTAGTTTGGAAAATTTCCCCAACAATTGACATTACTGAATGCAAATTATGAAAAGATTAAACAAGGAAAAAATTGCAAAATGATGAGTAAGTGTATGACTTGATTTGCATGCTGGCAAATGAGAATTCAGCTTTCACATCAACATCAGTATGAAAAATTTTATCTTATAACAAGGACATAGTATTTGAGTAGGAGTTAATTTGAGCTGCTTTTGAAATTATCATGTTTTCCATTAAGGCAGGCTTGAACTCATTCAATAGCATGCCCTGGTGCTTTCCTGCTTGACATTAGTCAGAGAATTTAAAAGGAACAAGAACATTACTGCGCAATTAGAAATCAGGTGCACATAGAGTTTAAGGTCAGGACCTTAAAGGGAATCTTGTCCATTGATATTAGGCCTGCCTTAAAAAATTTGGACATGGTATGTTTACTACTACTCATTTTTTTTCCATAGCAGTAATGGTCGAATTCATATTTTCCCATGGGTACCTTCTTTAGGCTTATAGACTATTTTGATATTTCAACATATTATTTTCTTCGAATCCTTTTAAGGAGTTGTTAAGCAATGCTGAAATTTACCTTACAGTGTGCTGTTAACTAACCATATTTCTCAAAGTCATTTGACATAATGTTTAGTTAAAGGAAATATATCTAGTATAATTACACTTGTTCATTACAAAAGAATATTTAAAATTTAAGAAAAAATATTAGAAAACTAATAAAGGAATATGAATGAATATGTAAAATGTATAGCTCATTATTAATAAATGTGCATGAAATCATGGTCATAAAAGTAACAATTTTAAAATTAAGGATCCATTCTCAATTATAATAGAAAAGGCTTATAAAATGTTAGGTTTAATGATATTTTATACAACTATAAAAGTGTAAAATGTAGTCTGATGTTACTTATTTTGGAAACATATGTAGTAATGGGAATTTTCATACATTATAGTTCTAGTATTGTAATCCTAGAATTGTAAATCAGTGTAATTACTTTGAGTTTGGCATTATCTGATTAAGATGGTGGATCACATCTGAATATCCAGTATTGCACTCTTATCAGAATACATATACACACACATGCATATCACTGAGTTCTAATAGCTAAAGTTTAGAAGTCCATCGGTGACAAAATGGATAAATGAATTACAGCATACTTGTACAATAGAATACTATACAGCAATCAAAATGAATCAAGTAGAGAGACATTTGCAAAGAATATTAATAAAAAGGAAAATGAACAAACTTGAACTACATAGATATGAGATATTAAGATGGAAAAAAGATTCAGTATAATTCCATTTATATAAAGTTTACAAAGATATATTTTTAATGAATTGCAATTTATTTCATTGTTGTCGAAGTTCTAAAGTGAAGCATATGAGTGATTATCATACCAATTGGGACAATAGGGATGGAGGAAACAAAAGAGAAATGATATCAACAGGAAGCATATATGGGGAGTGTCTGGATTGCTGGCGAATTTTACTTCATGACCAAGATGTGGTAACATGATTCTTAATGCTATAATTTTTTTTCTTTGCTGTACATCTAGGCTTTATTACTTTATATATATGTTATGTTTGACAGTAATGAAAATACTTAAAAAGCAGAAACATATAATAAATGAATGAATATAAAATAGGCTGAAGAAACATGTTCCTATAGACACCATGATAATTAGAATTTTTGCTGAATAAAGAAGAATAGAGCATTATGACAGTAATAAATTCAAGGTAAAATTTTAAACTTTAAATTAATTTTAAAAATGAAAAGGTAAGAAGGAAGTCTACCTCCACATTCTTAATGTTATTCTTACTTTGAAACATTAGATTTTGCACCTCTGTATTTTACTAGATACCTTTTTTTCTTATTTTCAGTTTAAATATTTATGATAACAATGTTTCAAAGCAGCAGAGATTAGTGAATTTCCAATGTATTTTATTAGTATAGATATTAAATATAAAGAACAATTTTCTAAATTTATCCCTAAATGAAGTAATTATACACATATTTTTACCATTCAAATATTATAATACCATGCATGTGTACACATGTATAAGGAAAAATATTTTGATGCTACAAATTTTTTGAATATTAGAAATAATTAGTAGAAAGATAATTTTGTTAAAGCATAAAACGTATGTAGTGTAACTACTCTGACTGCTATAATAAAATCACCCAGATTTTGTGACAGTAGCTGAGAATGTAAATAAGCAGTAGAGAGAATTTCACTTGTTAATGATGCTATTAAAAGATGAAATGAAGTTTATTCACTCTCTAATTGCACAGAGTATTTGTGTAAGTTCATATGAAAGTGGAACAAAGTTAAACAGCAAAAAAAAAAAAATAGTATTATTTGCTGGAGGTCACTTTTACTGTAATTTTTAGAATGTGGTAAAAGAAAAAATAATAGCAAGAACAACTTTGGAAACATGTTGGTTTTATGTTATTTCTGATGAAATACAATGTGAAGATATTTGTCTAGGCCTGATGCTGAGAATAATATAAGAATCGTGCAGGGCATGGTGGCTCATGCCTCTAATCCCAGCACTCTGGGAGGCCGAGGCTGGTGGATCACCTGACGTCAGGAGTTCCAGACCAGCCTGGCCAATATAGTGCAACCACATCTCTACTAAAAATACAAAAATTAGCTGGGCGTGGTGGTGGGCAAGTGTAATCCCACCTATATGGGGACTGAGGAAGGAAAATTGATTGTACCAGGGAGGCAGAGGTTGTAATGAGCAGAGATTGCGCCATTGCACTCCAGCCTGGGTGACATGAGTGAAACTCCATGTTAAAAATACAATAAAATAAGGCTTCAATATGAGAGATAAGTTTGATAAATACTGAAAATGGATTGAAAAGCCCAAATGGGAAAATAGGGCTATGTCTATCTGGATGATCTCCCTAAAATTAATTTTCCATTTTAGAAATTATAGGACAACAATTCCTTCTATCCATGAGGGGGTGTATATGTGTGTGAGTGTGTTTCTGTTAACGAGCTTGTTAACAATAAATTATACAAAAGTATTCATAGCAACCAGGCTTTAAGAATTATGGGCCTCTCAGAGGTTCCCAAGAAAATCTTGAATGCTTTTGGTAGGAAGAGTTGGGATTCACTCAACTTATTACTGGCATTGAAAAATTAAATCTATTTTGGTGATGATCCTAGTTATTCCCAAGCTCCCTTTACTGGGTTACACAACCAATGTGTCATCTATGTAATGGGCTGTAAAATTTCTCTAACAACTGAAGTTGCTGAACACAAATTATGGAGAAGTGAAACAAGGAAAAAATTGCAGAACAATTAAAAAACTCTTCCTTGGCATGCTAGTAGATGAGAATTCACCTTTCACTTCAACACCTGTATGGAAAATTTTATCTTACAGCAAGGACATTGTGTTTGAATAAGAGTTAATTTGAGCTATTTTGGAAATTATCATGTTTTCCATAAAGACAGCATTGATTTCATCCATTAGCATATTGAGATGCTTTCCTGTTTGACATTGGTCACAAAATTTAAAAGGGACGAGAATGTTACTGCATATTCAGGAATCAGGTACACACAGAAGTTAAGGTCAGGACCTTAAAGGGAATCTTGACCAGTGATATCAGGCCTGACTTTAAAAAAATTCAGATATGATACATTTATTACCAATCTTTTTTTTACTAACAACAATAATATATTTGCATTTTCCCATGGACACCTACATTAAGCTTGTGCACTAGTTTTATATTTCAACATGTTTTTTTCTTTGAGTCATTTTAACAGTTGTTAAACAATCCTGAAATTTCCCTTACCGTATGCTGTTAACTAATTATATTTTTTCAAAGTCATTTGACATAATGGTTGATTAACGGAAATATCTCCAGTGTAATTACACTTGCTTATTACAAGAGAGTATTTGAAACTTGAAGAAAAAAGGTTAGACAAATTTATAATGAAATATAAATAAATATGTATAATATATAAGGCATTATTAATAAGTGTATATGAAATNAAAAAAAAAAAAAAAAAAAAAAAAAAGATAAAGAGTCACATCCTAAGACCCAGTATTTTCACTCTTATCAGAAAACATATACGTACACATGCATGTCACTGAGTTTTAATAGGTAAAGTTGAGAAGTCCTCCAAATGTCTATCAGTCCTACAAATGGATGAAGTAGTGGCATAGCTTATACAATTGAATACTATACAGTGAACAAAATTAACAAACAAAACTGACATATTTACAACAGAATAATACAAGGAAAATGAACAAATCTGAGCTACATAGAAACTAATACAGATATGAGAGGAATTACCAAGATGGAAAAATGCATTTAGTATAATCTCATTTACATAAAGTTTGGAAAACATTATTTTTAATATATTGTAATTTATTACATTGTTGATAAAACTCTACAGTGAAATATGAGTGATTATCATAACAATTGGGATAGTCAGAAGGGTGGAAAATACCAACAAGAAGATATATATTGGGATTATCTGGATTGCTGGCAAATTCAATTTTCTGACAAAGGTGTGGTAACATCGATGTTAATGTAATTTTTTCTTTTTCTGTTTATTAGGTGTTATTACTCTCTGTATGTATGTTATGCTCCACAATAAAAATCTTAAAAAAGCAGAAACATAAAGTACATTTCAAAGTATAAAGTTAGGGTGATATAGCATATTCTCATAGATAACATTGTAATTAGAGTATATGCTGAATAAAGGAGAAGAGAGCATTATGGTACTAAGAAATACAAGTTAAAATTTAAAACTTTTCCTTTTTTATTTTGAGACGGGATCTCACTCTGTTGCCCAGGCTGGAGTGCACAAGCACAATCTCGGCTCAATGCAACCTCTGCCACCTTGGCTCAAGTGATTCTCCCATCTCAGACTCCTGAGTAGCTAGGACAACAGGTGTGAACCACCACACCTTGCTATTTTTTTCTATTATTTTTAGAGACAGTGTTTTGCCATGTTACCCAGGCTGATCTTGAACTCCTGTTCTCAGGGAATCCTCCTGCCTCAGCCTCCCAAAATGCTGGGATTACAGGTGTAAGCCACCACACCTGGCCCAAAACTTCTATTACATTAGTTAAAACAAAAGAAGAGATAAGCAAGAACTGTAAATCCACCTTCTTAAGGCTAATATGAATTTGAAACATTGAAATTTGCATATTTATGATTGATAGACACCTTTTTCCTTATTTACAATTAAATAACTTATGATCCACATTTGAAAGGGTCAGAAATTCATGAATTTCCAATAAATTATCGTATGATGGATATTAAATATATTAAACTAAAGATATTTAAAAATGTGTCTCTAAATGAAATGTTTATATTCATATTGTTAGCATTCTAATTTCACAATACCATTCCTGTGTACACTGATGTGTTGGGTAAAGTGTTTTGTTACTATAAATTTTTTGGCTCTGCATTAGAAAAAAAAATCATAGAAAGGCAAATTTGTAAGGGTATAAAACATATTTAGCATGATCTTTGAGTATGTTTGTGCTTATATAATGCTACTTTGACTACTATAGTAAAATAATCCAGATTTACTCACCAAAACTAAGAATGGGAAAAAGCATTTGCAAGAATTTGGCTTGCTAATGATGCTATTAAAAGATGAAATAAAGTTGATATACTGTATTATTGCATAGAGTATGTGTCCATGTTCATATTAAAAAATGTGCAAAATCCCCAAAATAGAATCCTAATTGTTAAAGGTCACTTTTCTTATTAATTTGTAAAATGTAGTAAAAGAAAAAAAGCAAATAAATCATGAAAATATGTTGGTTTTACATTATTCTTGATGAAATGCCATGTGAGGGTATTCGTCTAGCCTGATGCTGAGAGTAATAGAAAAATCATGAGGCCATGAGGAAAACTAATAGTGTTCTGTCATCACCCTGAACTCCAGTAGGTAGAAACAAGAGTGAAATCACATTTATCAAATAGTATTCTCCCTTTCACCTGCCGTCATCATTATCATCATCATCTATGTCTTCATCTATCTCATGAAATGATTTGTTTTTGAAATATTTAATGACATAAATTGGAAAATAAGGAATTTTAAAAAGATCATCATTGTGGGAAAGTTACAGTAGTCAACAGCAAAGTTCAAGTCAAGCTCAATACATCCCCAGTATCGAAGCCATCTCAAATCTCTATGGAAAGTCTTGTAATTTTCTGTTTATCAAAGCAAGTTAAATGATTGAACTCAAAGTTCAGGGGCAAGGTAGTCAGTCTTCCTCTGATGGGCGGATACTGGGACATTGTATATCAAAGTGTCTGTAGTTTAATTTTACAATACATTGCTTAAGCAAATAATTATTTATGGATGACTTTAAAGGAATCCTCCTTTCCCTATGATCAGTATAGAAACAATGTAGATTTTAGTGTAAATAAAACTCCCTAATAAGAAAGATAAAGCAAATAACACATTTTATGAGCAAGCTTTTATTTCTAAAGAGCGGGCTTTAGCACCAAATTTTCAAACAGAGGTTAAGACCTCAGATCTTCTGTCACACTTGAGTGAGTGATGATGGAGTTCAAAGGTTATAGTTCTATAACCAAAACCATATTCACGAATAGGGAATAAATGTTGGAATTCCATAGATGCACCAGATTCGGTTTTGTTTCCGTGGGACTTCGAGTCTACTTATATCAGATGTCCTTCATGTTTTGATAAACGTGTAAGTACTCTTTTACTATTTGATCTTTTAAAGATTGTTATAAACTAAGAAGTCTTGATTTCTGCTAATAAAACAGCATAAAATTAAAATTATGGGATAGAATGGTGGAGCTGTCGTTGAGATACTTTATCTTATTAATNTATTTTATTAGTATAGATATTAAATATAAAGAACAATTTTCTAAATTTATCCCTAAATGAAGTAATTATACACATATTTTACCATTCAAATATTATAATACCATGCATGTGTACACATGTATAAGGAAAATATTTTGATGCTACAAATTTTTTGAATATTAGAAATAATTAGTAGAAAGATAATTTTGTTAAAGCATAAAACGTATGTAGTGTAACTACTCTGACTGCTATAATAAAATCACCCAGATTTTGTGACAGTAGCTGAGAATGTAAATAAGCAGTAGAGAGAATTTCACTTGTTAATGATGCTATTAAAAGATGAAATGAAGTTTATTCACTCTCTAATTGCACAGAGTATTTGTGTAAGTTCATATGAAAGTGGAACAAAGTTAAACAGCAAAAAAAAAAAAATAGTATTATTTGCTGGAGGTCACTTTTACTGTAATTTTAGAATGTGGTAAAAGAAAAAATAATAGCAAGAACAACTTTGGAAACATGTTGGTTTTATGTTATTTCTGATGAAATACAATGTGAAGATATTTGTCTAGGCCTGATGCTGAGAATAATATAAGAATCGTGCAGGGCATGGTGGCTCATGCCTCTAATCCCAGCACTCTGGGAGGCCGAGGCTGGTGGATCACCTGACGTCAGGAGTTCCAGACCAGCCTGGCCAATATAGTGCAACCACATCTCTACTAAAATACAAAATTAGCTGGGCGTGGTGGTGGGCAAGTGTAATCCCACCTATATGGGGACTGAGGAAGGAAAATTGATTGTACCAGGGAGGCAGAGGTTGTAATGAGCAGAGATTGCGCCATTGCACTCCAGCCTGGGTGACATGAGTGAAACTCCATGTTAAAATACAATAAAATAAGGCTTCAATATGAGAGATAAGTTTGATAAATACTGAAAATGGATTGAAAAGCCCAAATGGGAAAATAGGGCTATGTCTATCTGGATGATCTCCCTAAAATTAATTTTCCATTTTAGAAATTATAGGACAACAATTCCTTCTATCCATGAGGGGTGTATATGTGTGTGAGTGTGTTTCTGTTAACGAGCTTGTTAACAATAAATTATACAAAAGTATTCATAGCAACCAGGCTTTAAGAATTATGGGCCTCTCAGAGGTTCCCAAGAAAATCTTGAATGCTTTTGGTAGGAAGAGTTGGGATTCACTCAACTTATTACTGGCATTGAAAATTAAATCTATTTTGGTGATGATCCTAGTTATTCCCAAGCTCCCTTTACTGGGTTACACAACCAATGTGTCATCTATGTAATGGGCTGTAAAATTTCTCTAACAACTGAAGTTGCTGAACACAAATTATGGAGAAGTGAAACAAGGAAAAAATTGCAGAACAATTAAAAAACTCTTCCTTGGCATGCTAGTAGATGAGAATTCACCTTTCACTTCAACACCTGTATGGAAAATTTTATCTTACAGCAAGGACATTGTGTTTGAATAAGAGTTAATTTGAGCTATTTTGGAAATTATCATGTTTTCCATAAAGACAGCATTGATTTCATCCATTAGCATATTGAGATGCTTTCCTGTTTGACATTGGTCACAAAATTTAAAAGGGACGAGAATGTTACTGCATATTCAGGAATCAGGTACACACAGAAGTTAAGGTCAGGACCTTAAAGGGAATCTTGACCAGTGATATCAGGCCTGACTTTAAAAAAATTCAGATATGATACATTTATTACCAATCTTTTTTTTACTAACAACAATAATATATTTGCATTTTCCCATGGACACCTACATTAAGCTTGTGCACTAGTTTTATATTTCAACATGTTTTTTTCTTTGAGTCATTTTAACAGTTGTTAAACAATCCTGAAATTTCCCTTACCGTATGCTGTTAACTAATTATATTTTTTCAAAGTCATTTGACATAATGGTTGATTAACGGAAATATCTCCAGTGTAATTACACTTGCTTATTACAAGAGAGTATTTGAAACTTGAAGAAAAAAGGTTAGACAAATTTATAATGAAATATAAATAAATATGTATAATATATAAGGCATTATTAATAAGTGTATATGAAATAACAGTCATAGAATGAAAAAGATTAATGTAACTTTTTGAAGTAAAAATACATTCTGAATAAGAATAGAAAAGGGTTTGGAAACTATTGTTTAATAATATTTTATACAAATACAAAAGTGTAAATATTAGCCTGACATTACTTATTTTGGAAAGGATATGAAAACATGGAAATTTTCATACACTATTCCCAGAATTATAAATCTGTGACTTCATTTCGGCTGAGTATGGCATATCTGATTAAGATAAAGAGTCGGCCGGGCGCGGTGGCTCAAGCCTGTAATCCCAGCACTTTGGGAGGCCGAGACGGGCGGATCACGAGGTCAGGAGATTGAGACCATCCTGGCTAACACGGTGAAACCCCGTCTCTACTAAAAAATACAAAAAACTAGCCGGGCGAGGTGGCGGGCGCCTGTAGTCCCAGCTACTCGGGAGGTTGAGGCAGGAGAATGGCGTAAACCCGGGAGGCGGAGCTTGTAGTGAGCTGAGATCCGGCCACTGCAGTCCAGCCTGGGCGTCAGAGCGAGACTCCGTCTCAAAAAAAAAAAAAAAAAAAAAAAAAAGAGTCACATCCTAAGACCCAGTATTTTCACTCTTATCAGAAAACATATACGTACACATGCATGTCACTGAGTTTTAATAGGTAAAGTTGAGAAGTCCTCCAAATGTCTATCAGTCCTACAAATGGATGAAGTAGTGGCATAGCTTATACAATTGAATACTATACAGTGAACAAAATTAACAAACAAAACTGACATATTTACAACAGAATAATACAAGGAAAATGAACAAATCTGAGCTACATAGAAACTAATACAGATATGAGAGGAATTACCAAGATGGAAAATGCATTTAGTATAATCTCATTTACATAAAGTTTGGAAAACATTATTTTAATATATTGTAATTTATTACATTGTTGATAAAACTCTACAGTGAAATATGAGTGATTATCATAACAATTGGGATAGTCAGAAGGGTGGAAAATACCAACAAGAAGATATATATTGGGATTATCTGGATTGCTGGCAAATTCAATTTTCTGACAAAGGTGTGGTAACATCGATGTTAATGTAATTTTTTCTTTTCTGTTTATTAGGTGTTATTACTCTCTGTATGTATGTTATGCTCCACAATAAAATCTTAAAAAAGCAGAAACATAAAGTACATTTCAAAGTATAAAGTTAGGGTGATATAGCATATTCTCATAGATAACATTGTAATTAGAGTATATGCTGAATAAAGGAGAAGAGAGCATTATGGTACTAAGAAATACAAGTTAAAATTTAAAACTTTTCCTTTTTTATTTTGAGACGGGATCTCACTCTGTTGCCCAGGCTGGAGTGCACAAGCACAATCTCGGCTCAATGCAACCTCTGCCACCTTGGCTCAAGTGATTCTCCCATCTCAGACTCCTGAGTAGCTAGGACAACAGGTGTGAACCACCACACCTTGCTATTTTTTTCTATTATTTTAGAGACAGTGTTTTGCCATGTTACCCAGGCTGATCTTGAACTCCTGTTCTCAGGGAATCCTCCTGCCTCAGCCTCCCAAAATGCTGGGATTACAGGTGTAAGCCACCACACCTGGCCCAAAACTTCTATTACATTAGTTAAAACAAAAGAAGAGATAAGCAAGAACTGTAAATCCACCTTCTTAAGGCTAATATGAATTTGAAACATTGAAATTTGCATATTTATGATTGATAGACACCTTTTCCTTATTTACAATTAAATAACTTATGATCCACATTTGAAAGGGTCAGAAATTCATGAATTTCCAATAAATTATCGTATGATGGATATTAAATATATTAAACTAAAGATATTTAAAATGTGTCTCTAAATGAAATGTTTATATTCATA
>NW_016821510.1:121132-143168 GCF_001698545.2 Rhinopithecus bieti | reverse complement strand
TTCCGTGGGACTTCGAGTCTACTTATATCAGATGTCCTTCATGTTTTGATAAACGTGTAAGTACTCTTTTACTATTTGATCTTTTAAAGATTGTTATAAACTAAGAAGTCTTGATTTCTGCTAATAAAACAGCATAAAATTAAAATTATGGGATAGAATGGTGGAGCTGTCGTTGAGATACTTTATCTTATTAATTGAAATGACATTTTGAGATCCAGTACTGCTCATTGAATTTCCCTGTGAGGAGAGTTTGTGATGACCCAGAAAGAGACAAGCTATTATCCAAAAAAAGCTATTCACATCAAATCAATTTCTAGTTTCTTCCAACTTGCAGGAAGATGCCTAGACCTTTATTTTATTCTCTTCTTTGACAAAAGTATTACAAAGAAAACAAAATCATTATCATTTTCATGTCAGGAAAGTGGCATGGAGACGGACCTAGGCTGTTTTCAGTGTTCCTTCTCTTGCCCTGCATCAGGGTTACTTGAGTGTTTTTGATACATTGTGATATTTCCCATTTTTGTATTGTTTCATTTCTAAGTGTACATTATAACTTTAATAATACAAATTTGTAATTAGGAGAAATGTCTCCTAGAAATTATTACTAGTCTCATTACATACTGAGGGTAAATATCGACAATTTGTATACATTCTTATACAGCTCTAAGATAGTTGAAATAGGAACTTTCTTATTTAGTTGCAACATGAGGAAATTTGAGATGACGTTATCTGCTACCCCCAGATCTTTCCAAAGGATTTCTTCTAGCCTTAATTATTCACCTCACAGGACAAACCTTTGCCATTCCCCATCTATTTTTTCTTTTGGCTCCTGAATTCCTGACACAAGGTTGTGCATATTTCCCACACTCTTGGTTTAGCAGTGTTCTTTTATCAGTTGTTTTTCTGCAGTAGAAAACCCTACAAAACTACATTAGACATGTATGTCTCACATGTCTTTGGATTTTATTTTTTTGTTTGTTTGTCCATAAAGAGATGATTGAACTCATCAATTAACATGCTATGGTGATTTCTGGCTTGACAGTGGTCACGACATTTAAAAGTAAAAAGAATGACCCAGCACATTCACAAATTAGGTGTGTATAGAGTTTAAGGTCAGGATACTCAAACAATCACAACCAGTGATATTACATTGAGAGGTGAAGCCAGCTGGACTTTCTGGGTCCAGTGGGGAATTGGAGAACTATTCTGTAGATAGCAAGGGTATTGTAAAATGCACCAATCAGCACTCTGTAAAAACGCACCAATCAGCACTCTGTGGCTGGCTAGAGGATTGTAATGCACCAGTCAGTGCTCTGTAAAATGCACCGATCATTGCTCTGTAAAATGCACCAATCAGCACTCTGTAAAATGTACCAATCAGTGGGATCCTAAAAGTAGCCAGTCGCAGGGAGGATTGACAAAAGGACACTCTGATGTGACAAAAGTGGAACATGGGAGGGGACAGATAAGGGAATGCACCTGGCCATCCCAGCCTGCAGCAACAACCCGCTCAGGTCCCCTCCCATGTTGGCTCCAAAATCTCAATAGGCCCCCAAAACGCTGTGTTTCTTTTGTAGTGATAGGACATATAGAGAGAGCGCAAAATGCTCTTCACTTTAAAAAAGATTGTTTGGACATGTGGACTGGGGACACTGAACGCTTTAAAACACCACCTATGTTGTAGGTCCCTGAATCTCCTCAGGTTTATTTCTTTTCTTTTGGTATTTTCCTTCCATTCAACATTAGGATATTTTACTGTATTTAAGAAACTTGTCATTTCCTGATTATTGTACCAACTAATACATTATTATTATTGTTATTATTTTGAACAGGTTCTCATTCTGTCCCTGAGGCTGGAGTGCAGTGGCAGGATCACAGCTCCTTACAGCCTCAACCTTCTGGGCTCACGTGATTCTCCCACCTCCACATTGCTAGCAGCTGGGAAAGCAGGGTCGCACCACCATGCCTGGCTAATTTTTGTATTTTCTGGAGGGCTAGGATTTCACCATGTTTCCCAGGCTGGTCTCAAACTCCTGGCCTCAAGTGATCTGCACATGTCAGCCTCCAAAAGTGCTGGCATTACAGTCATGTGCCTCAGGGCCTGGGCTGCAATATTATTAACATATTAAATTAGCACGATGTTTAAAAAATGTAAATTGAACTGAGAACAGAAGTGACATAGCTTTGACATAAAACAGTGAAGCAGTGTTATTATTCTTAATACAAGGCAAACTGTTTTGATTTTCCCTCTTAATGGGTGTAGATTAAGAAACATTCACCAAATCACGAGCCCCGTATAAAGTACCAGAAGCTCTGTTCTGCTCCATGAAGATAGCACATCCTGAAAAGCATTTGTGAGTGCTGATTTAAGTTTATGGTAGTCTGCATTCATTCTATAATCCGTCTGGTTTTGATAGAGGTCAGATAGGTTAAATGCATTGGGTTATAGAAAGGACTACCATCCCCTGTAATTTTTCAAGTGTTTTGTCATGGCAGTGATCAATTCCCTTCCTTAGGGAATGCGGTTATTATATTTTGTACATTGTGTTGCCAGTAGTGGAGAATATCAGAGGCTTCCCCTTGGTCCCGCTATAATAATGTCCCTTACTTTACAGTTCAAGAAGAATGTGACAGTTCTGCTAGCTGTCATATGTATCCATTTCAATTACACATCCAGGAAGAGGTAATATCTACAAACTGATCAGATCACCTTGGGATGGGCATGAGCCGAAGCTCTAGGTAGCATCTGACCTTCAAGCACTCCCACTGCAGGCTGGATGTGATGGCTCGTGCCTGTCGTGCTAGTACTTTGAGAGGCCAAAGTGCGAGGATCCTTTGAGAGCAGGAGTTCCCTGTGCAGCATATGGAAACTCCGTCTTAGAAAAAATTAAAAAGTTTGCTGGAGTGGTTGTGCATGCCTATAGCTCCAAATACTTGGGAAACTGAGGCAGGAGGATTGTTTGAGCCCAGGCGTTCAAGGCTGCAGTGGGCTATGATCGTGCCACTGTACTCCAGCTTGGGTAACAGAGGGAGACTCTGTCTCGGGAGAAGAAAAAAAACGAAGTGTGAGTTCTCACTGGCGTCTTAAATATCAAGATAAACAGGATCAAATCAATAATTAACAATCTTTGGTTCCTGCCTATAGCAAACAGGTAAAATGGAAAGTAGTTACACTAATAGTATATTGACTCCTAAGAAAACTAACCAAAGACAGTTTTATTATCATCTTTTTGTTGTTGTTTTTTGAGATGGGGTCTTGCTCTGTCTCCCAGGCTGAAGTGTAGTGGTGTGATCTCAACTAACTACAACCTCCACCTCCTGGGTTCAAATTATTCTCCCGGTGCAGCCACCTGAGTAGCTGGGATTATAGGCGTGCACCACCACACCTGGCTAATTTTTGCATTTCTAGTGGATACAGTGTTTCACCGTGTTGGCCATGCTGCTTTCGAACTCCTGACCTCAGGTGATCCACCTGCCTTGGCCTTCCAAAGTGCTGGGGTAACAAGTGTGAGCCACTGCAACTGGCCTATCATCTGCTTTTTATAGGTGATTATACTGAGGTAGGGAGTAGTTGTAAAATGGAGTCTCAGGTCACAGATGTAGCAAGCAGGGAATCTGGTTTCTTGTCTTGGCAGTGTAACTGCAAGATCCCCGCTTAGAAACCATTATACTATAAAAAATGAAAAGAAATAAAATCCAAGATTGGAGACTGATTTTAATAACCATTCTTCTTAAAACATTAGGTAATCAAAAATAAATTAAATATAGGAAAACAAAACTGAATATTTATACACAGAGAAGTGTGGACTCTTCAATGAGAAACATTTTTTTCAGTGCCCAAGGAACAGTTATAAAATTAGTGAGTATTTTAATTAAATAACTAGTATTGAAGTTTAAGGCTCAAGAGAATAACTTAGTCAAAGGCCTAAACATGAGAGATTAAGTTTGATAAATATTGAAAATGCGCTGAAAAGCCCAAGAAAATTAATTTTTCATTTCAGTAATTATAGGACAGTAATTTTTCCCAACCATGAGTGGTGTGTATGTGTGCACACGTGTGTGTGTGTGTGAATGTGCTTGTGTTCATGAGCATGTTAACAACGAGTTATACAAAATTATTAGTTAGCGGCAACCAGATTTTAAGGAACATTGGCCTTACTGGGCTTCTCAGGAAAATTTTGTATGCTTTTGGTAGGAAAAGCTGGGATTCACTAAATCTGGCATTGAAAAAGTGAAGATTCAACAGTGGTCATGATTCTAGTTTTGACCTAGCTGCATATAACAGTGTAGGCATCCGATGTATGATTTATGTATTAGGTTAGAAAATTTCCCTAACAACTGCCATTGCTTAACACCAATTATGGAGGGTTAAAGAAGGAATAAATTGCAAACTTATGAATAGGAATATGAACTGATTTACATGCTCGCAAATGAGAATTCATCTTTCAGTTCAACATCAGTATGAAACATTTTATCTTATAACAAGGGCATAGTATTTGAATAGGAGTTAATTAGAGCTGTTTTGGAAATTATCATGTTTTCCATTAAGACAACCTTGAACTCATTCAATAGCATGCCCCGATGCTTTCCATTTTGACATTAGAGATTTTTTTTTTTAGAGGGCCTCTGGCCTGGTGGCCCAGGTTGGAGTGCAGTGGCATAATCTCAGCTTACTAGAAGCTCCGCCTCCCAGGTTCAAGCCATTCTCCTGCCTCAGTCTCTCCAGTAGCTGGGACTAACGAGTCCGCCGCCACGCCCGGCTAATTTCTTTTGTATTTTAGGAGAGAGGGGTTTCACCGTGTTAACCAGGATGGTCTGGATCTCCCGACTTCCTGATCCGCCCGCCTCGGCTTCCCAAAGTGCTGGGATTACAGGCGTGAGCCACCGCGCCCGGCCAGTCAGAGAATTTAAAAGGAACAAAAACATTACTGCACAACCAGAAATCAGGTGCGCATAAAAATTAAGGTCAGGACCTTAAAGGGAATCTTGTCCATTGATATTAGGCCTGCCTTTCTTTATTAGTACTCTCTTTTTTTTTTTTTTCTATAGCGCAATAGGTACGAATTTGATTTCGCCATGGTGCAACTTCATGACGCTTATAGACTATTTTTATATTCAATCATTCTTTTCTTGAGTCCTTTTAAGGAGTTGCTAAACACGCTGAAATTGCCTTTCAGGATGGCTGCTAATGAATCATATTTCTCAAAGGATTTGACACTAATGTTTCGTTAAAAGAATATGTCTAGTTGAATAGGCAGCTTGTTCATAACAAAAGAGTATTGTAAACTTAAGAAAAAAATAGAAAAACTAGTAAAGGATATTAAGCAAATAGTATAGATTCATTAGTAATAAATGTGGCACGAATACGTCATAGAATTTTAAAAGTTACAATTTAAATAAAAATGATACATTCTAAATTATAATAGAAAAAGGCTTATAAAATGTTAGGTTTAATGTTTTCTATATATATAAAGGTATAAAAACTAGTCTGATGTTACTTATTTTGGAGAGCATATGAAGTAATGGGAATTTTCATACGCTGCTCCCAGAATTGTAAATCAGTGCAATTACATTGAGTATGGCATTATCTGATTAAGATAATGGATCACATTCGAAGACCCAGTATTTGCACTCTTATCAGAATACACACGCACACACATGCATATCACTGAGGTTTAATAGCTAAAGTTGAATAGTCCTTCAAATGTCTATCAGTGCTCCAAATGTATAAAGAAATTGTGGCATACTTATATCATGGAATACTACACAGTGATCAAAATTAACAAACAAGACTCACAGTTTACAACAGAATAATACAACAAAGGAAATGAACAAATTTGAGCTACATAGATAATAATACAGATGTGAGAGGAATTGTCAAGATGGAAAATACATTTAGTATAATCTCATTTACATAAAGTTTCAAAAACATTTTTAATAATTGTAATTTGTTACATTGGTCATAAAACTCTACAGTGAAATATATGAGTGATCGTCATAACAATTGGAATAGCCAGAAGGGAGGAAAATGTCAACAGCGAGACATATACTGGGAGTATCTGGATTGCTGGCAAATTATATTTTCTTACCAAGGTGTGGTAGCATCAATGTTAACCTTATAATTTTTTCTCTTACTGTTTATGAGGTGTTATTACTCTATATGTATGCTATGCTCCACAATAAAAAAAAAATTTTAAAAAGCAGAAACATAAAGTACATTTCTAAGTATAAAATTAAGATAATACAGCATATTCTCATAGATACCATTGAAATTAGAACTTTTGCTGAATAAAGGAGAATAGAGCATTATGGTCCTAATAAATCCAAATTAAAATTTAAAACTTTTCTTCTTTTATTTTGAGACAGGGTCTCGCTCTGTTGTCCAGGCTGGAGTGCACAACCGCAATCTTGGCTCAGTGCAATCTCTGCTACCTGGGCTCAAGTGATTCTCCCATGTTAGCCTCCTGAGTAGCTAGGACCTTAGGCGTGTGCCCCCAAGCCCTGCTAATTTTTTCTATTTTTTGTAGAGACAGGGTTTTACCATGTTGCCCTGGCTGGGCTTGAACACTTGTGCTTAGGCAATCCACCTGCCTCAACCTCACAAAATGCTGGCACTACAGGCGTGAGCCACCAGACCTGGCCCAAAACTTTTCTTAAATTAATTTAAAAAAGGGAAATATAAGAAAGAACTGTAAATCCACATTCTTAATGCTAATATGAATTTGAAACATCAAAATTTGAATATTCATTGATAGACACTTTTATTTCCAATTTAATTATTTATGATACACATTTGAAAGTGTTAGAAATTCATGAATTTCCAATAAATTATAGTACAATGGATATTAAATATATTAAATTAAATATATCCAAAAATGGGTCTCTAAAGGAAATATTTATGTTCATATTGTTAGCATTCTAATTTCACAATACTACTCCTGTGTACATGGGTGTGTTGGGTAAATATTTTGTTACTATAAATTTTTTGGCTCTACATTAGAGAAAGAAACATAGAAAGGCAAATTTGTTAAGGTATAAAACATTTAGTGTGATCTTTGAGTATGTGTGTGCATATATAATGTTACTTTGACTGTTATAGTAAAATAATCCAGATTTAGTCGCCATAACTAAGAATGTGAAAAAGCATTTGCAAGAATTTGGCTTGCTAATGATGCTATTAAAAGATGAAATGAGGTTGATATACTGTATTATTACATAGAATATTTGTCCATGTTTGTATTCAAAAATGCCAAAGAAAAACAAATCCCAAAATAGAATCCTAGTTGTTGGAGGTCACTTATGTTATCAACTTTCAAAATGTAGTCAATGAAAAAAAAAAAAACAAATAAATCATTGAAAATATGTTGGTTTTACATCATTCTTGATGAAATACCATGTGAGGGTATTTGTCTAGGCCTGATGTTGAGAATAAGAGAAGAATTATGAAGCCATGAGGAAGAATGATAGTGTTCTCTCATCAACCTGAACTTCAGCACTTAGAAACAAGACTGAAATCACTTTTATCAAATAGCATTCTCCCTTTCATCTGCCATCATCATTTCATCATCATCTATATCTTCAGCTATCTCATGAAATGATTTGTTTTTGAGATATTTAAATACATAATTTGGAAAATAAGGAATTTTAAAACATCATTAATGTGGGAAAGTTACAATAGTAAACAGCAAATTTCAAGTCAAGCTCAATACATTTAGATTTAGAAATTAAGTGTAGTTCATTTTACAATACATTGCTTAAGCAAATAATTATTTATGGATGGCCTTCAATGAATCCTCCTTTCACTGTGATGTTACAGAAACAATTTAGATTTTCGTGTAAATAAAATTACCTTATAAGAAAGATAAAGCAAATAACACATTTTATGGCAAGCTTTTATTTCTAAAGAGAGAGTTTTAGGACCAAATTGTCAAACAGAGGTAAGACCTCAGATCTTCTGTCACACTTGAGTGAGTGATGATGGAGTTGGAAGTTTATAGTTCTATAACCAAAACTATATTCACAGATAGGGATTAAATGGTGGAATTCCACAGAAGCACCAGATTCAGTTTTGTTTCCTTGGGACCTCAAGTCTACTTCTATCAGATGTCCTTCATTTTTATATAAACTCACAAGTATTGTTTTACTGTTTGATCTTTTAGGTTGTTATAAACTAAGAAGTCTTGATTTCTGCTAATAAAAATAGCAAAATTTAAATCATGGAATCGAATGGTGGAGCTGTGGTTGAGATAGTGTATTTTATTAATTTTAATGACATGTTGAGATCTACTACTGCTCACTGAATTTCCCTGTGGGGAGAGTTTGTGGTGATGACCCAGCAACAGATAAGCTACTATCCCAAAAAAAGCTATTCACATCAAATCAATTTCCAGTTTCTTACAAGTTGCAGGAGGATGCCTAGACCTTGCTTTTATTCTACTTTGACCAAAGTATTACAAAAGAAAATCATTACCGTTTTCATGTCAGGTATACTAAAAGTTTAAAAAGCTCTTTTTTTAAGAATTTGGTTTTAGGAATACTTGGTTTAGTTTCTCCATTAGAAAAATGATTTATATAAGGAGAACAAAAGTTCATTTCCACTTCTAAAACAATCAGATAAAAAAAAGAGTAATCAGTTTTGAGAATCCAATAGACAGAGTTAACAACCAGTTAAACACAAGAAAGAATTAGTGAATTGGAAGATAACTACCCATAATGAAGCATAAGGAGACCAAGAGATAGAAAATATAAGGCTAGAGGGTCAGAGACATTGAAGCTACAATCAGAACAACTAACATACTTCTGCAGTTACGGAATATTTGAAGAGAGAAAATGGGGCAGAAGCAACGTGGAGATTTTCCCAAAAGTGATAAAAAGTATCAGTTCGTATATTTTTAGAAACCATCAGACTTCAGACAAGATAACTAAAACCAAATTAACACAAAATGACAGGACATCAAAGACCAATAGAAAATTTGAAAAGTAACTCAAGGAAAAGATAAAGATTATGTTAAAGGGAATAACTGTCTAAATGATAACCTGAGTTTTAATGGGCAAAAATGAAGCTCGAGTTCAATAGAATCATGTCTTCAGTGTATTTCAAAAATAAAATAGATCTTGATAAACAGACATTTAAAATATATCTTTTCAGGTAAAAGAAAAATTATTGTTATTACTATTTTTATTTGTAGAGTTGGAGTCTCACTCTGTCGTCCAGGCTGGAGTTCAGTGGTAGGATCATGGCGTACTGCAGTCTGGAACTCCTGGGCTCAAACCATGCTCCCACCTCAGCCTTGTGAGTAGCTTCACTATGCCTGGCTAACTTTTTCATTTATTGTAGAGGCCGTTTTGCTGTGTTGCACAGACTGATCTTGAACTCCTGGGTGCTCCTGACCTAATCTTACAAAATGTTGGGATTACGGGTGTGAACCACCCTGACTAGCCAGTAAAGGGTCTTATTGAAACTATTAAGTTGAATATGCAAGAAGGAATACAAGTTAATGAAACTGGTAAATAAGTGCATAATTCTAAATGAATGTTTACTTTAAAAATAATAATGTCTTATTGGGTGATTATGTAATTGATAAGATATATGCAAATGGCAAAATATAGACTGGAGGTAAAGGTGACAGGAGTAAGTTTAGTTAAATTACTTTTTGAAATCTTCTATGTCTATGAGGAGATTTTGAACAATGACAATGTAATTCTACTCAAAGGGATATATACAAAGGAATTGTATCAAATGATATAGGAAAGAATGTTCTAGTAGAATTACTCATAACTGTTCAAAAAAGAAGCTGGCCAAATATATATTACGGTTGGATGAAACATTAATTCCATACAATGGAACAATATAGAGAAGTGAAAAAAAATCACATGTACTTGCAAGTATGTGACTAAATTTCAGAAACACAATGTTGAGTCCAAGAAGCCACAAACAAGAAGAACATGTAGGATTGCACCTACACACAGTGCAAAGCAGGCCAGACCAAGCTATGCAGTTTAGAGTTGCATACCTAGATGGTAAAGTATAAAGAAATGTAAGGAAATATTCATCATGAATTACAGATATTGCTTACTCAGGAGATGCAAAGAAGGGTTGAGGGGCTTGGAAAGTGGCCTGGAGGTGGACCAGGGCTGTTTTCAATGTTCCTTGTATTGCCCTGCATCATGGTTACTTGAGTGTTTATGGTGAATTGCGGTATGTCCCATTTTTGTATTGGTTCATTTCTAAGTGTGCATTATAACTTCAATATACAAATTTGTAATTAGGAGCAATGCCTCATGGAAATTATTATTACTCGTCTCATTATATACTGAGGAGAAATATCAACTACTTGTATACCTCCTTATACAACTCTAAGATAGTTGAAATAGGAACTTTTATTTAGTTGCAGCATGAGGAAATGTGAGATGATGTTATCTGCCACCCCCAGACCTTTCCAAAGGATTTCTTCCAGCCTTAATTATCGATCTCACAGGAACAAACCTTTGCCATTCCCCACATATTTTTTCTTTTGGCTCCTGAATTCCTCACACAACAAGGTTGTACGTATTTCCCACGCTCTTGGTTTAGCAGTTTTTTAATCAGTTATGTTTTTCTGCGGGAGAAAACCCTCCAAACTATCTCACATGTCGTTTGATGTCTTGTTTTTTTTCTTTTTCTTTTCTGAGACAGGGTCTCACTCTGTTGCCCAGGCTGCAGTGCAGTGGCACCATCTCGACTCACTGCAACCTCCACCTCCAGGGTTCAGGCCGTTATCCTGCCTCAGCCTCCTGAGTAGCTAGGACTTCAGGCACATGCTACCACTCTCGGCTAATTTTTGTATTTTTAGTGGAGACAGTGTTTCTCCATATTGGCCAGGATGGTCTCCATCTCTTGACTTCGTGATCCACCCACCTCGGCCTTGCCTGTGCTCTGCCCAGATTTCATTTTTCTAAGTTGGGTTTGGTGGATGGTTGTGGGGATTTGAGATGGGCCAATTTCTGCATCTTGGAGGACGTTAGAGTTTTGTCAATTTAGTCTGAAGCAGGTGGCGGCAATCTGACGTCATTAGTTTCTCATTCTCCTTCTGGGAACAGTGTACTAGCTAGGCGATGTTCTCATAGGAAATGGAAAGAGGAAGAATCCCCAGCATGGAAGCCATCTCAAATCTCTATGCAAAGTGTAGTAATTTTGTTTATCAAAGTAAGCTAAATGATTGAACGCCAAATTCAGGGGCAAGGTAGTCAGTCTTCCAGTGATAGGAGGATACTGCAAGATTATATATCAAAGGGTCTGCTTCTCAGGCATTCTTATGAAATTTCTAAATATTTGATATAATAATAAATATTTAAGCATTAGACTTGAAAGAAACCTTACCAAAGTCCTAAGAATTAGAGACATGTTTGGTAAATAAATATCATTCATGGGCTGAAAGCCCTGAGTGGGAAAATAGAACTAATTTCATCTGGACAACAACTTGGAAACTCATTTTTTATTTTGGAAATTACAAGAAAGTTATTTGCTCCATTCATAAGTGGTATGCACATGTGTGTATTTTTGTGCACATTTATGAGCTTGTGAATAATGAAGTTATAAAAAAGTATTAGCAGCAACCAGATCTTATGGAACATTAGTCTGCCTGTGGTTCTCAAGAAAATCTTAGATGCTTTTGATAAAAGAAGTTTGGATTCTGTGTATTTAAATCTGGCATTTAAAAAAGGCCATATTGGTGATGATCTTAGTTATGACAAAGCTTCCTTTGAGAATTCAGAAATTTACTATATGATCTTTGTATTGGGTTATAAAACTTCCCTAACAACTGAAATTGCTAAAGATAAATGATGGAGAGGTTACACAAGGAAAAATTGCAAACACTGAAAGTGAATATGTCCTTATTTGCACACTAGCAAATGAGGATTCAGGTTTCATGTCAATTTCAGTGTGAATAATTCCAGCCTAGAACAAGAACAGACAGTGAATGAATGAGTTAATTTTAGTTGTTTGAAAATAAGAATATTTTCCATAAGAGATCATTGAACTCATCCATTAGCATGCTATGGTGATTTCCGGCTTGACCCTGGTCACAACAATTAAAAGTAAAAAGAATGTCACAACACATACACAAATCAGGTGCATATAGAATTTAAGGTCAGGATATTCAGGCAATTACAACCGGTGATATTACACTGAGAAGTAAAGCCAGCTATATTTCCTCAATCCAGTGCAGAGTTGGAGAAAGTTTCTGTAGCTAGCAAGGGGATTGTAAAATGCACCAATCAGCACTGTGTAAAACCACACCAATCAGCGCTCAGTAGCTAGCCAGAGGATTGTAAAATGCACCAATCAGCGCTCTGTAAAATGCACCAATCAGTGTTCTAAAATGCACCAATCAGTGGGATCCTAAAAGTAGTCAATCACAGGGAAGACTGAAAAAAGGTCACTTTGATAGGACAGAAAAGGAAAATGGGAGGAGACAAATAAGGAAATAAAAGCTCGCCACTTCAGCCACCACCAGCAACCTGCCTGGGTGTGGAAGTTTCTCAATAAACCTTGCTACCACTCACTCTTTGGGTCTGTGCCATCTTTAAGAGAAGTAACACTCACTGTGAAGATCTACAGCTCCATTCTTGAAGTCAGCGAGACCACGAACCCACCTGCAGGAACCAGCTCCAGATACAACACCAGCATTTTAAAATTTTCTTTTTGTCTGTTCAGACATGATAACTTTTCTACCCATCATTTTTTCCATTCTAGTAGTGGTTACATTTGTTATTGGAAATTTTACTAATGGCTTCATAGCATTGGTAAATTCCGTTGAGCTGGTCAAGAGACAAAAGATCTCCTTTGCTGACCAAATTCTCACTGCTCTGGCAGTCTCCAGAGTTGGTTTGCTCTGGGTATTATTATTAAATTGGTATTCAACTGTGTTGAATCCAGCTTTTATAGTGTAGATGTAAGAACTACTACTTATAACCTCTGGGCAGTAACCAGCCATTTGAGCAACTGGCTTGCTACTAGCCTCAGCATATTTTATTTGCTCAAGGTTGCCAATTTCTCCAACCTTATGTTTCTTCACTTAAAGAGGAGAGTTAAGAGTGTCATTCTGGTTATACTGTTGGGGCCTTTGCTATTTTGGCTTGTCATCTTTTGTCATAAACGTGAATGAGATTGTACGAACAAAAGAATATGAAGGAAACATGACTTGGAAGATCAAATTGATGAGTGCAATGTACCTTTCAAATGCGACTGTAACCATGCTAGCAAACTTAGTACCCTTCACTTTGACCCTACTATCTTTTGTGCTGTTAATCTGTTCTTTGTGTAAACATCTCAAGAAGATGCAGCTTCATGGTAAAGGGTGTCAAGATCCCGGCACCAAGGTCCACATAAAAGCTTTGCAAACTGTGATCTCCTTCCTCTTGTTATGTGCCATTTACTTTCTGTCCATAATGATATCAGTTTGGAGTTTAGAGAGGCTGGAAAATAAACCTTTCTTCCTGTTCTGCAAAGCTATTAGAATCATGTATCCTTCAGCCCACGCATTCTTCCTGATTTGGGGAAACAAGAAGCTAAAGCAGACTTTTCTTTCAGTTTTGTGGCAAGTGAGGTACTGGGTGAAAGGACAGAAGCCTTCATCTCCATAGATGCACGAGAGGAGCATTGTATGTCTTCTAGCAGAAAACAAACTGGTGGTGTATGAAACATTTTCTATTTCTTACTGGTTTTTCTGTAAAGTATGTGTATGAATAATTTCCAAACATATACCTAGAAAAGTCTTTGACCTAAAATTATCTTATATATATATGTGTGTGTGTATGTGTGTGTGTTTATGAGTGTATGAAAACTTAGGAACAAGGACACTAACATGTTCTTTTTTTCATACAAACTGCCAAATTATACAAAATATGACAAAAATTCCTCAGAATTATGAAGCTATGTGTATTTCATTCATGTATTTTATATTTCATTTGTAGAATTTATGATGTCTATTTATAATTATTAAGAACTAGCAGCTTATTCCATGAAAAATATTCTTCTTTTCTATTGTTATTTGAACCACACAAATATATCACAGTGAGCTTAGAATTCATTGTTTGAACCTGTAACTTATTGGATGGTAAGGTCATTCAATTGATATCAATAATGAGGATGTATCTTTGGGGTTTTAATCCATTATGAATTTCTATTTTCTGTTTAGTAAAAGGCAATCAGAATTATTGTTAGAAAACAATGCACACAATGGAATTCGAGTGACAAGCCTATGCACAGTAAATTTCGTGTATGTCTGCCATAAGCAGTACTGAGGAATATTAGATTTCATACAAGTATGTGAATAACTAAAATAATCTCTTTGGTAATAAAGGGTTGAAAATCATGGTGATGATCTCTATTGCTATTATCCATCTCCACATGCAGTTAGAAACATCATTTCTTCCAGCTTTTGAATTAAAGAAAAGCTGTTTTAGAAGTTGAGATGTTATGTAAATTATTTTAGTATTTTTTCTAAAGCAGTCTTAAGCCCCTGAATTGCTAATTATATCCTTATCTTCCATTTAGAATATTCCTTATAAACTTCAGATAAGAGAAATCAAATCTTCTCTTTTCCAAAAAAACTATCAATATTAAAATAGAAATTATGAAAAATAATTCAGTGAAACATTTTGTAAATGTTAAAATAGTATGTATGAAATCTATGTATTAATTATGAGATGTGCCTTAACGTTGTAATTTTGTTGTCAATGATGAAATGAAAATGTGTTGACATATTCATTCATATAATGTTCTATTATAAGAAAGAAACGTACACTCTTGTTCACAGCTAAATTCTACCTGACTGTTTTAAGTCTTGGTGTTATGAAATTTTAACAATGTCATTTAAACCTTAAGATAAATCATCCCCACACCTGATTTATGTATTTTTTAAAATTATGTATCTTCCTCAGTACAATATAAGAACTGTAAAAAAGAGATTGTGTCTGTCCGGCTTTCTGTTGACCCCAGGAACTAGAACGCAGCACCAAGAATAGAAGATCAAAAATGATCATTTAAATGAACAAATAAATGGGTGGATAAAATGGGTAAGTTGATGTGGTAAACCAATGAAAAGGAAACAAATCACAAAATCTGCAGTTGCGTGAATTCCCCCGTTCTGGTTTCAGGTTAAGGTTACAGGCTTATCCAAGGAGAATCTTTCATCAAAGAAAAAGTTTGGCTCTTCTACAGTTTTAGGGGAAATATCACAATAATATAGTCTTGATGCAGCTGTATCAGGTGTCTGAATTGGAAACAAAGTAGAACATCAAAATCATATGGCACCTATTACAATATTTTAAAAAACATGTAAACAACTTTGGTCTATTTGAATATGTGTTTTTTTATTGTGAATTACATATGTATATTATGATATTTTCTAGTTGATTATTATTTAAACAAATGGCATGTTATTTCAAAAAATGGAGTTAGTAACCAGCTACTTTACTAAAATGTTTTCAATTTAATACCTGTTATTAAAGTGATGACATTTATTTAGAAGTCAAGTTCAAGACAAAAGTGGTAAGGACATGCGGAAATTGAGACAGAAACAAACGTGAAACAATGTGTGGTGATGTCTGGTGTGACTCTGCTGGCAGCCACTTCACAGTGAGGTGAGAGACAGCATGGTGGTCATTAGATACATGCACTTGGCTCCCAGCATTTTTCCAGAAGGGCTACAAGGGGAAACCACAGCCAACATTAGTCCATGGAAGAGAGAGAGGAGGGAGAATGTTTCTGCTCAGCTGTCATTGGACTTCTATATCCTATTGGCCAGGGTTTACCTGAGGCGGAACTACCATCTCTGTTGTTCTGTCTTACATCATCTAGTCCCTTGGTGAAGGTTTTGAAAGTCAGACTTCATGCCCACAGTGTGGTGATGCATTCAAGTTCCAAACGGAAGGTTGATCTGGTTCAGGCAAGGTGCTGATGAGGGGAATGGTAGATAGTGAAGGGAATCTAAGAAAGCACACGTCTGTGTCCAGTGCAGTCCAATCCTTTTGCCACTCAGATGTGCTCATGCTCTCCAGTCATGGCTGGTTTTAGGAGCATATGACTTGCAGAGCTGCACAGGGTTTTGTGCCTAGAGGGGCTTGTGCTTAGGTGAACTCTATGCTTGGATTAATGTTCTACACTTGCTGCTTTTTTTTTTTTTTTTTTGTCAGGCAGAGGATACTCCTCCACTGAAGAGGGAATGGTCTTGCACTAATTCCATAGGGATTTGCTCTCCCTTCACCTACAGGCTTGTCAGAGACGTGCACAGAGTCCTATAATGCCCTCTATGCATGCCGCTGGATCATCTGGCACAGTGGCCAGAGCAGCTTGGACCAGAGTCTATATCTGCTCTGGTCCCTATACCATGCGTGTATAGGACAGACTTCATGTAGCCCAGCTAAAATAATTAAATTGAGATTTCAGTTATCATGAAGCACAGTGAAGACAGAGATAACAACAAAAAACGTTACTTTAGGCAAAGATACTCTTTTCTTGAAAACCCAAACCACATTCCATTGCCTTACATAACAGTCCTATTCCTTATCCATTCTTGTTTCTAGCATGGTTCTAACTCCTACTTTTACTAATTAATCAAAGTAATTCATAAAGAAAACTGGAAGTTACGTGATTGAGGACTCTTAAAATAACTATTTTGGCAGATGTGCAAAATTCTCAAGCACATATATTACAAATTTCTAAGGTCATATACATCCTTTTACACTTGCTTGAATTAGCCTACAAAACTCCCATGTTTGTTAACATAATCCAAACAAATAGCCACTCCATAAACATAAAATAAGAATAAAAGTTACATTTATTTATTTATTTATTTATTTATTTATTTATTTATTCATCTAACCTGTGATTGGTGACCACATTTCAGTATTCCATCTTACCTAGAAATTATGGAAAGATTTTCATGAAGCCACTGAATTTAATATTTGTCTAAGGTCTTAAATTGAACTAGGAATCTTGGAAATTAAATTTAAGTTGATAGACTACAAAATAATTACTGTTAATATGTGGAATTNTTCTAGCATGGTTCTAACTCCTACTTTTACTAATTAATCAAAGTAATTCATAAAGAAAACTGGAAGTTACGTGATTGAGGACTCTTAAAAATAACTATTTTGGCAGATGTGCAAAATTCTCAAGCACATATATTACAAATTTCTAAGGTCATATACATCCTTTTTACACTTGCTTGAATTAGCCTACAAAACTCCCATGTTTGTTAACATAATCCAAACAAATAGCCACTCCATAAACATAAAATAAGAATAAAAGTTACATTTATTTATTTATTTATTTATTTATTTATTTATTTATTTATTCATCTAACCTGTGATTGGTGACCACATTTCAGTATTCCATCTTACCTAGAAATTATGGAAAGATTTTCATGAAGCCACTGAATTTAATATTTGTCTAAGGTCTTAAATTGAACTAGGAATCTTGGAAATTAAATTTAAGTTGATAGACTACAAAAAATAATTACTGTTAATATGTGGAATTTTCATAATTTGTATTCAGTTTATTTGAAAACATTATTTTATATTTTTTGATATTTTCACATTATGTGGGCATATTAGCTTACCTTATCAGTAAACAGATATAGGAAATTTAGGTATTTCTTTTATTAAAATGTATTTTTAAGTTTTGTGGATACATCATAGGTGTGTATATTTATTGGGTACATGGGATGTTTTGATACAGGCATGCGAAGTGTAATAATCACATAATGAAGAATGGGGTAGCCTCAAACATTTACCCTCTTTTGTTACAAACAACCTAGTTATACTCCTTTAGTTATTTAAAAATGTACAACTAAATTATCGTTCACTATAGTTACCCTGCCGTGCTATCAAATAGTAGGTCTTATTCATTCTTTCTATTTTTTTATTGATAACCATTAACCAGCCACACCTTCCCTTTAGCCCCCACTGCCTTTGCAATTCTGTGCAAACCTTTCAGTTATTTCTGACTTATTCAACTTAACATAATAATCTCCAATTCCATCCATATTGTTGCAAATGACAGGATCTCATTTCTTAAATGGCTGAATAGTGCTTTATTGTGTATATGTACCACATTCTCTTTATCTATTCATCTGTTGCTGGACACTGAGGTTGCTTCCAAATCTTGGCTATTGTGAACAGTGCTACAGTAAACATGGGAGTGTAGATACCTGTTTGATACACTTATTTCCTTTCTTTTGGGTATATACCCACCAGTGAGATTGCTGGATCATACGGTAGCTCTAATGTTAGTCTTTTGAGAAACCTTTCACTGTTTTCCATAGTGGTTGTACTCATTTATATTCCCACCTGCAATGTACAATGGTTCCCATTTCTCCACATCCTCACCAGCGTTTGTTACTTCCTGTCTTTGGATATAAGCTGTTTTCACTGGGATGAGATGATATCTCAGTTTTGATTTGCATTTCTCTGATGATCAATGATGTTGAGCACCTTTTCATATGTCTGTTTAGCATTTGTATATCTTCCTTTGAGAAATGCCTATTCAAATCTTTCACTCATTTTTTTGATCAGATTGTTAGATTTTTTTTCCTATAGAGTTGTTAAAGCTCCTTTTATATTCTGATTATTAATCCCTTGTCAGATGAGTAGTTTGCAAATATTTTCCCCCATTCTGTGGGTTGTCTCTTCACTCTTCTTTCATTTATGTTATTCTCTAAACAGGTTATTCTAGTTAGCAATTGCTCTAAACTTTTTTTCAAGGTTCTTGGCTCCCTTGCATTGGGTTAGACCTTGCTGCTTTAGCTCAGTTGAGTTTATTACTCACTTCTGAAGCCTACTTCTGCCAATTCATCAAACTCATTCTCTGTCCAGTTTTGTTCCCTTCCTGGTGAGGAATTGTGATCCTTTGGAAGAGAAGAGGCATTCTGGTTTTTGGAATATTCAGCCTTTTTTGTGCTGCTTTTTCTTCCTCACCGTGGATTTATCTACCTTTGGCCTTTGATGTTGGTGACCTTCAGATGGGGTTTCTGTGTGTACATCCTTTTTGTTGATGTTGATGTTATTCATTTCTGTTTGTTATTTTTTCTTCTAACAGGCCCCTCTGGGGCTGGTCTGCTGGAGTTTGCAGGAGGTCCACTCCAGACCTTGTTTTCCTGGGCATCACCAGCAGAGGCCACAAAACAGCAAAGGTTGATGCCTGTTCCTTCTTCTGGAAACTTTGTCCCAGAGGGTTACCCACCAGATGTCAAGCAGAGCTCTCCTGTGTGAGATGTCTGTCAACCCCTGCTGGGAGGTGTCTTCCAGTCAGCAGGCACGGAGGTCGATGACCCAACTGAGAAGTCAGTCTGTCTCTTGGCAGAGGTCAAGCACTGTGCTGGGAGATCTGCTGCTCTTTTCAGAGCTGGCAGGCAGGAACGTTTATGTCTACTGATTCTGTGCCCACAGCTGCCCTGTCCCCCAGGTGCTCTCTCCTAAGGAGATGGGAGTTCTATCTGTAAGCCCCTGACTGCGGCTGCTGCCCATCTTTCAGAGATGCCCTGACCAGAGAGGAGGAGTCTAGAGAGGCAGTCTGGCAACAGAGGCTGTGCAGAGCTGTGGTGGGCTCCACACACTACAAACTTCCTGGTGGCTTTGTTCTCACTGGGAGAGGATTATTGCCTACTCAAGCCTCAGTAATGGCGGACATCCCTCCTTTGACCAAGCTCAAGTGTCCCAGGTTGACTTCAGACTGCTGTACTGGCAGTGAGAATTTCAAGCCAGTGGATCTTAGCTTGCTGGGCTCCAAAGGGATGGAATCCACTGAGCTAGACCACTTGGATTCCTGGCTTCAGCCCCCTTTCCAGAGGAGTGAATGGTTCTGTCTCGCTGGCATTCCAGGCACCACTGGGTTATGAAAAAAAAAACTTGTGCAGCTAGCTTGGTGTCTGCCCAAATGGTCACCCACTTTTATGCTTGAAACCCAGGGCCCTCGTGGTGTAGGCACTGGAGCAAATCTTCTGGTTTGTGAGTTACAAAGACCATGGGAAAAGCATAGTATCTGGGCTGGAATGCACTGTCTCTCATTGCATTGTCCCTCACTGCTTCCCTTGGCTAGGGGAGGGAGTTTCCCAACCCCATGCACTTCCTGGGTGAGGCAGTGTCCCACCCTCCTTCAGTTTGCCCTCCATGGGTTGCACCCACTGTCTAACGAGTCCCAGTGAGATGAGCCATATAACTCAGTTAGAAATGCAGAAATCACCCAACTTCTGCATTGATCTCACTGGGAGTTGCAGACCGCAACTCTTCCTATTCAGCCATCTGGCCAGCCACTCTGCTATTTTTTTTTATTGGTTCATAATTTAGTTTTTCTACTTAAGCAAGTTTTATGCACCACATTTACAGTGTTATACTAGTCTGTGTTTGTCTCCTTACTATTACCAGTGAGTGTTGTAGCTTCAAGTGATTATTGTTCATTAATGTCCTTTTCTTTCTGACTGAAGTAATCCCTTCAACATTTCTTATAGGACAGATCTGATGCTGATGAAATCCCTCAGCTTTTGTTGGTCTGGAAAACTCTTTATTTTTGTTTCATGTTTGAAGAATATTTTCTCCAGTTACACTATTCTAGGCTAAAACATTTTTTCCTTCAGCACTTTTAATATGTATGCCACTCTCTCCTGGCCTTTTTCGACTGAAAAGGCTGCTGCCAAATGTAGTGGAGCTCCATTGTACATTATTTGTTTCTTTTCTTTTCCTGCTTTCAGAATCCTTTCTCTACCCTTGACCTTAGGGAAATTGTTTATTAAATTCTTTGAGGTAGTCTTCTATAATTTTTTTACCAGCAATGTTTGTTGAGAAAAAGGAATAATTCCTATTGAATTGCAATAGTTCCTTTTTTGAAATCAATTGACCATGAATGTTGGTGTTAATTTCTGGATTGTCAGTTGTGTTTCATTGTTCTTTGTGTCTACCATAATGTGAGTACCATAGAATCCTGATTAGTGCAGCTTTGAAGTCAGCTTTGAAATCAGAAAGTGTAATCCGCCAAATTTGTTATTTTTTTAACAATTTCCTTTGGTGTTCTGATCATTTGGCATTTCCAGATATATTTTAGGAGTAGTTTTCCACTTTCTGTGATTAAACATCTGCTGGGTTTTGATAGGGATTGCATGGAATGTATAACTGCAATCTATAAAGACTATGCCTGTGCTGGATTTCAGTTCAGCTGGTCATCCTTGCTTGTACAACTCGGTGATTAATTGAAAATATAATTTTGGCCTTTTATTTCTCTTATCTTAGTTGTAGCAGAAGCTACATCTGAGCTATGTGTGTTCTGCTCAAAAATGGAAGTTCTCAGGCAGTTGCGGTTGTTCATGCCTGTATCCAAGCACTTTGGGAGGCCAAGATGAGGGGAACGCTTGAGAACAGGAGTGGAAGGCCAGTCTGGGCAACAAAGGGAGACTCTGTCTCTACAAAAAAATAAAAAAATTAGCTGGGTGTTGTGGTGCATTCCTGTAGACACAGCTACTCCTGAAGCTGAGGTGGGAGGACCACTTGCGTCCAAAAGTTTGAGGCTGCAATCAGCTGTGATCAAGCCACTGAATTCCAACCTTGGTGACACAGCAAGACCCTGTCTTCCTTGCCCCACCACCCCCCTAAAAGAGGAAGTTCTCACTGGTATTTTTTATGTATCAAGTAACGAAAGATCATATGAAAAAATATTAATTGTTCCTGCCTGTACTAGACAGGTAAAATTGAAAGCAGTTATACAAATAGTATACTAACTCCTCATAAAGACTACCCAAAGATAATATTCTTATCATCTGAGTTTTACAGATGATTATATTGAGGGAGAGAATAGTTGTAAAATGAAGTCTCAGACCATAGTTATATGAAACAGAAAATCTGGTTTCCTATCTTGGCAGTCTGACTCCTAAATCATCTCTTAGAAACAATTATACTAAAAAATGGAAAAGAAATAAAATCCAAGATTGGAGACTGATTTTATTTTATTTTTTATTTTATTTATTTTATTTTATTTTATTTTATTATTTTTTTACCCATCAAT
>NW_016821510.1:106592-118380 GCF_001698545.2 Rhinopithecus bieti | reverse complement strand
CATTGTAATTAGAGTTTTGCTGAATCAAGGAGAATAGAGCATTATGGTACTGAGAAATCCAAGTTAAAATTTAAAACTTTTCTTTTTTTATTTTGAACAGGGTCTCACTCTGTTGCCCAGGCTGGAGTGCACAAGCACAATTTTGGCTCAATACAACCTCTGCCACCTTGGCTTAAGTGATTCTCCCATCTTAGTCTCCTGAGTAGCTAGGACAACAGGTGTGCACCACCATGCCCTGATACGTTTTCTTCTACTTTTTGTAGAGACAGGGTTTTGCCATGTTGCCCAGGCTGGGCTTGAACTCCTGTGCTCAGACAATCTACCTGCCTCAGCCTCCCAAAATGCTAGGATTACAGGTGTGAGCCACCACACCTGGTCCAAAACTTTTATTACATTAATTAAAACAAAAGAAGACATAAGCAGGAACTGTAAATCCACCTTCTTAATGATAATATGAGTTTGAAACATCAAAATTTGAGTATTTATGATTGATAGACACCTTTTTGTAATTTACAATTTAACTACTTATGATACACATTTGAAAGTGTCAGAAACTAATGAATTTCCAATAAAGTACAGTATGATGAATATTAAATATATGAAATTAAATATATTAAAATGTGTCTGTAAAAGAAATATTTATATTTGTGTTGTTAGCATTCTAATTTCACAATAGTATTCCTGTGTACACTGGTGTGTTGGGTAAAGTATTTTGTTACTCTAAGTTTTTTGGCTCTGCATTAGAAAAAAAAATCATAGAAAGGCAAATTTGTTAAGGTAAAAACATATTTAGCATGATTTTTTAGTATATTTGTGCATATATAATGCTACTTTGATTGCTATAGTAAAATAATCCAGATTTAGTCACCATAGCTAAGATGGGAAAAAGCATTTGCAAGAATTTGGCTTGCTAATGATGCTATTAAAAGGAGAAATAAAGTTGATGTACTGTATTATTGCATACCTGTATGTGTCCATGTTCGTATTGAAAAATGCTCCAAATCCCCAAAATAGAATCTTAATTCTTGGAGGTCACTTTTGTTATCAACTTTTAAAATGTAGTGAAAGAGAATAAAAGCAAATAAATCATGAAAATATGTTGGTTTTACATTATTCTTGATGAAGTACCATGTGAGGGTATTTGTCTAGGCCTGATGCTGAGAATCAGAGAAGAATCACGAGCCCATGAGGAAGAATAATAGTGTTCATTACCCTGAACTCCAGTACATAGAATCAAGACTGAAATCACATTTGTCAAATAGCATTCTCCCTTTCACCTGCCGGCATCATTATCATCATGATCTATGTCTTCATCTATCTCATTAAATGATTTGTTTTTGAAATATTTAAATACATAAATCGGAAAATAAGTAATTTAAAAACGATCACTATTGTGGGACAGGTACAGTAGTAAACAGACAAATTTAAGTCAAGCTCAACACTTTAGATTTAGAAATTAAGTGTATTTTATTTTAGAATACATTACTTAAGCAAATAATTATTTATGCACGACCTTAAATGAATCTGCCTTTCTCTATGATCACGATATAAACAATTTAGATTTTAGTGTAAACAGAACTCCCTAATAAGAAAGATAAAGCAAATAACACATTTTATGAGCAAGCTTTTATTTCTAAAGAGGGGTTTTGGGAGCAAATTGTCAAACAGAGGTAAGACCTCAGATCTTGTCACACTTGAGTGAGTGATGATGGAGTTCGAAGGTTATAGTTCTGTAACAAAAACTATATTCATGGATAGCGAATAAATGGTGGAATTCCATAGATGCACTAGATTCAGTTTTGCTTCCATGAGACTGACTTAAAGTCTACTTATATCAGGTGTCCTTCATGTTTTGATAAACTTGTAAGTATTGTTTTACTATTTGATATTTGAAAGACTGTTAAAAACTAATAAGTCTTGATTTCTGCTATTAAAAACAGTGTAAAATTACAATCATGGAATAGAATGGTGGAGCTGTGGTTGAGATACTTTATCTTATTAATTTTAATGAGATTTTGAGATCCAGTACTGCTCACTGAATTTCCCTGTGAGGAGAGTTTGTGATGACGACCCAGAAACAGACAAGTTACTATCCAAAATGCTAATCACATCAAATGAATTTCCAGCTTCTTCCAAGTTGCAGGAGGATGCCTAGACCTTGCTTTTATTCTCTTATTTAACAAAAGTATTACAAAAAGAAGAAAATCATTACCACTTTCATGTCAGGAAACTGACATGGAGATGGACCTAGGCTGTTTTTACTGTTCCTTCTCTTGCCCTGCATCATGGTTACTTGAGGGTTTATGATACATTGTGGAATTTCCCATTTTTGTATTGGTTCATTTTTAAGTGTGCATTATAACTTCAATAATACAAACTTGTAATTCAGAGAAATGTCTCATAGAAATTATTATTACTCATCTCATTATATACTGAGGGTAAATATCAACTATTTGTATACATTCTTATACAACAATGAGATAGTTGAAATAGGAACTTTCTTATTTAGTTGCAACATGAGAAAATTTGAGATGATATTATCTTCTAAGCCCAGATCTTTCCAAAGGATTTCTTCTAGCCTTAATTATCCCCCTCACAGGACAAACCGTTGCCATTCCCCACCCATTTTTTTCTTTTGACTCCTGAATTCCTGACACAACAAGGTTGTGCATATTTCCCACACTCTTGGTTTAGCAAAGTTCTTTTATCAGTTATGTTTTTCTGCAGGAGAATACCCTCCAAAACTACATTAGACATAAATGTCTCACATGTCTTTGGATTTCATCTTTTTGTTTCCTTGTTTGTGTGCTTTTGAGATGAAGTCTCACACTGTTGCCCAGGCTAGAGTGCAGTGGGGTGATCTCGGCTCACTGCAACCTCCACTTCCCGGGTTCAAGCAATTCTTCTGCCTCAGCCTCCTGAGTAGTTGGGTCTACAGTTGCGTGTCACCATCCTCGGCTAATTTTTGTATTTTTAGTAGAGACAGAGTTTCACCATGTTGGCCAGGATGGTCTCCATCGCTTGATCTCGTGATCTGCCCTCCTCGGCCTCCCCGAGTTTGGCCTGGATTTCATTTTTCTAAGCTCGGTATGGTGGATGGCTCTGGTGATTTGAGATGGGCCTGATTCTGCATCTTGGAGACAGAGTTTGGCCAGTTTATTCTGGATCAGGTGGGGGCAATCTGAGTTCACTAGTTTCTCATTCTCCTTCTGGGAACAGTGTAATAGCCAGGTGATATTTTCATGGTAAATGGAAAGAGGAAGAATCCCCAGTATGGAAGCCATCTCAAATCTCTATGCAAGGTGTTGTAATTTTCTCTTTATCAAAGCAAGTTAAAAGACTGAACTCCAAGTTTAGGGGCAAGGTAGTCAGTCTTCCTTTGATGGGTGGCTACTGCAAGATTATATATCAAAGGGTCTGGTACTTAGGAATACTTATAAAATTGCTAAATATTTTATATAATAATAAATATTTAAGCATTAGACTTGAGAGAAACTTTACCAAAGTCCTAAGAATTAGAGATATGTTTGATAATAAATATTATTCATGGGCTGAAAATTCTGAGTGGGAAAATAGGACTAATTTCATCTGCACAACCTCTTGGAAACTAATTTTCTATTTTGGAAATTATGAGAAAATAATTTGTTCCATTCATAAGTGGTGTGCACGTGTGTGTATTTGTATGCATATTTATGAGCTTGTGAATAATGAAGTTATACAAAAGTATTAGCAGCAACCAGATCTTATAGGGTATTGGCCTGCCTGTGGTTCTCAAGAAAACCTTAGATGCTTTTGATAAAAGCAGTTTGGATTCTGTGTTTTTAAATCTGGCATTTAAAAAAGTCCATAATGGTGATGATCTTAGTTATGACTAAGCTCCTTTTAAGGATTCAGACATTTACTATATGATCTATGTGTTGGGTTATAAAACTTCCCTAGGAACTGAAGTTGCTAAAGACAAATGATGGAGAGGTTTCACAATGAAAACCTGCAAACACTGAAAGTGAATATGTCCTTATTTGTGTACTAGCAAATGAGGATTCAGGTTTCCTGTTAATTTCAGTATGAATAATTCCAGCCCATAACAAGAACAGACAGTGAATGAATGAGTTAATTTGAGTTGTTTGAAAATAAGAATGTTTTCCATAAGGAGATGATTGAACTCGTCAATTAATATGCCATGGTGATTTCTGGCTTGATGCTGGTCACAACATTTAAAAGTAAAAAGAATAACCCAGCACATTCACAAATTAGGTTTGCATAGAATTTAAGGTCAGGATATTCAAGCAATCACAACCAGTGACATTACATTGAGTGGTGAAGCCAGCTGGACTTCCTGGGTGGAGTAAAGAATTGGAGAACTTCCCTCTAGTTAGCAAGGGGATTGTAAAATGCACCAATCAACACTCTGTAAAAACGCACCAATCAGCACTCTGTAGCTGGCCAGAGGATTGTAATGCACCAATCAGTGCTCTGTAAAACTCACCAATCATTGCTCTGTAAAATGCACCAATCAGTGCTCTGCAAAATGCACCAATCAGTGGGATCCTAAAAGTAGCCAATTGCTGGGAGAATTGAAAAAGGGGCACTCTGATAGGACAGAAATGGAACATGGGAGGGGACAAATAAGGGAATAAACCGGGCCTCCAGAGCCTGCAGCAACAATTCCCTCAGGTCCCCTCCCATGCTGTGGAATCTTTGTCCTTTTGCTCTTCATGATAAACCTTGCTACTGCTCACTCTTTGGGTCCCTGCTGTCTTTAAGAGCTGTAACACTCACTGCGAAGGTCCGCAGCTCCATTCTTGAAGTCAGCCAGATCACGAACCCACCTGCAGGAACCAACTCTGGACACAACACCAGCGTTTTAAAAATTTCTTTTTGTCTGTTCGGACATGATAACTTTTCTACCCATCATTTTTTGCATTCTAGTAGTGGTTACATTTGTTATTGGAAATTTTGCTAATGGCTTCATAGCATTGGTAAATTGCACTGAGTGGGTCAAGAGACAAAAGATCTCCTTTGCTGACCAAATTCTCACTGCTCTGGCTGTCTCCAGAATTGGTTTGCTCTGGGTGTTATTATTACATTGGTATTCAATTGTGTTGAATCCAGCTTTTTATAGTGTAGAGGTAAGAACTACCACTTATAATGTCTGGGCAGTAACCAGCCATTTGAGCAACTGGCTTGCTACTAGCCTCAGCATATTTTATCTGCTTAAGATTGCCAATTTCTCCAACCTTATTTTCTTCACTTAAAGAGGAGAGTTAAGAATGTCATTCTGGTGATGCTGTTGGGGACTTTGCTATTTTGCCTTGTCATCTTTTGTGATAAATATGAATCAGAGTGTACAGGCAAAAGAATATGAAGGAAACATGACTTGGAAGATCAAATTGATGAGGACAATGTTCCTTTCAGGTACGACTGTAACCACGCTAGTAAACTTAGTACCCTTTACTCTGACCCTGATATCTTTTCTGCTGTTAATCTCTTCTCTGTGTAAACATCTCAAGAAGATGCAGCTTCATGGGAAAGGATCTCAAGATCCCAATACCAAGGTCCACATAAAAGCTTTGCAAACTGTGATTGCCTTCCTCTTGTTATGTGGCATTTACTTTGTGTTCGTAACCATATCAGTTTGGAATCTTCAGACTCTGGATAATAACCCTGTCTTCATGTTCTGCCAAGCTATTACATTCAGCTATCCTTCAGCCCACCCATTCATCCTGATTTGGGGAAACAAGAAGCTAAAGCAGACTTTTCTTTCAGTTTTGTGGCAAGTGAGGTACTGGGTGAAAGGACAGAAGCCTTTATCTCCATAGATTCAAGAGAGGGGCATTGTGTGTCTTCTAGCAGAAAACGAACTGGTGGTATATGAAACATTTTCTATTTCTTACTGTGTTTTCTGTAATGTATGTGTATGAATAATTTCCAAACCTATACCTAGAAAAGTCTTTTACCTAAAGTTAGTCTAAAAAAGTATATATATGTGTAACTGTGTTTATGTATGTATGAAAAACTTAAGAACATTGACAATAACATACTCTTTTTTGTTTTTTCACACGAACTGCCAAAGTATGCAAAATATGATAAAAAATCTTCAGAATTATGAAGCCATGTTTATTTCATGAATGTGTTTTATGTTTCATTTGTAGAATTTATGTTTGATTTTAATTGTTAGGAACTAATAGCTTATCTCGGGAAAAATGTTGCTGTTTTCTATTGTTATTTGAGCCACAAAAATATACCACAGTGTGCTTAGAATTCATTGTTTGAACCTCTAACTTATTGGATGGTAATGTCATTCAATTCTAAATCAATAATGAGGATGTCTCCTCGGGGTTTTAGTCCATTATGAATTCCTATTTTATGTTTAGTAAAAAGTAAACAATTATTATTAGAAAACAACGCACCCAATAAAATTCGAGTACAAGCATATGCAGAGTAAATTTTGTCTATATCTACCATAAGCTGTACTGAGGAATATTAGATGTCATACAAGTATGCGAATAGCTTAGATAAAAATCTCTTTGATAATAAAAGGATTAAAAATCATGATCATGATCTTGATTGCTATTATCGGTTTCCATATGCAGTTAGAAACCTCATTTCGTTCAGCTTTTGAATTGAAGAAAAGATCTTTTTGAAGTCGAGATGTGATGTAAATTATTTTACTATTTTTTCTAAAGCACTTCTAAGCCCCTGAATTGCTAATTATATCCTTATCTTCCATTTATAAAATTCCTTCTAAACTTCACATGAGAGAACTCAAATTTTCTCTTTTCTAAAAAAAAACCAATCAATGAAAAAAACAGTATAGAAATTATGGAAAATAATTCAGTGAAACTTTTGTAAATGTTTAAATAGTATCTATGAAATCTATGTATTCATTATGGGATGTGCCTTTAAGTTGTACTTTTGTTGTCAATGATGAAAGTGTTTTGACATATTCATTACTAGAAAGTACTATTATAAGAAAGAAATGCAGAGTCTTGTTCACAGCTAAATCCTGCCTGACTGTATTAATTCCTGGTGTTATGAAATTTTAACAATGTTATTTAAACCTTAAGATAAATCATCCCCACACCTGATTTATGTATTTTTTAATCATATATCTTCCTCAGTTCCCTGTAAGAACTGTAAAATGACAGATCATGTTTGTCTTGTTTTCTGTTGACTCCCAGGAACTAGAACCCAGCACCAAGAATAGATGGTCAAAAATGATATTTTAATGAACAAATAAATGGGAGGATAAAGTGGATAAGTTAATGTGGTAAACCAATGAAAAGAAAACTCATCACAAAATCTGCAGTTGCGTGAATTCCGCTGTTCTGGTCTTAGGTTGAGGTTACAGGCTTATCCAATTAGAATCTTTCCTCAAAGTAAAAGTTTGGCTATTCCAGAATTTTAGGGGAACTATCACAATAATATAATCTTGATGCAGCTGTATCAGGTGTCTGAATTGGAGGCAAGGTAGAACATGAAAATTAGATGGCACCTATTACAATGTTATTAAAAAAGCATATACAAGACTTTGTTCTATTCACATACGTATTTTTTATTGCCAATTATATGTTTGTATTATGATATTTTCTAGTTGATTATTATATAAACAAAAATGGCATTTCATTTCAAAAAATTGAGTTAGTAACCAGCTACTTCACAGGGAGGGGCTCTGCTGTTCTGCCCTATGTCAATTGTTTCTTGGCGGAGGTTATGAAAGTCTCACATCATGCCCACAGTGTGATGATACATTCAAGTCCCAAATGGAAAGATGATCTGGATCAGGCAAGGTGCTGGCCAGGAGAGTAGGACATAGTAAGGGAATCTGAGACATCACATGTTTGTATGCAATACCGCCCCTCCTTGTGCCACTCAGATGTGCTCATGCTCTCCAATCATGGCTGCTTTATGAGCATATGACTTGTACAGAGTTGTACGGGTTTTGTGCTTATAGGGGCTTGTGTTTACAGGGACTCTATGCTTTCATCAATGTTCTGCACTTGCTGTTTTGTTTTTCAGACGGAGGATACTCCTCTGCTGAAGATGGAAGGGTCTTGCACTAATTCCATAGGGATTTGCTCTCCCCTTTCCTACAGGCTTCTCAGTGGCATGCACAGAGTCCTATAATGCCGACTCTGTATGCCTCTAGCAGCTTTGAATTCTGCTAGATCATCTAGCACAGTGGCCAGAGCAGCTTGGACCAGAGCCTATTAACTTCTGTAGAGCCCTCTTTTTTCTGGGTTCCACTTGAGACCAGTAGCCTTTGGAAACTTCGTTAATGAGTCAGAGCAATATTTTCAAATGTAGAATATGTTGGCTCCAAAATCCCAGTAGACGCCCAAAACATTGTGTCTCTTTTGTAGTAATAGGAAATATATGGAGACAGCAACATGCCATTTACTTTAAAAAAAAGATTGTTTGGACATGTGGACTGGGGACACTGAACGCTTTACAACATCACCTATGTTGTAGGTCCCTGAATCTTCTCAGGCTTTTTTATTTTCTTTTGGTATTTTCCTTCCATTCAACATTAGGGTATTTTATTGTATTTAAGAAACTTGTCATTTCCTCATTATTGTACCAACTAATATATTATTATTATTGTCATTAATTTGAACAGGTTCTCATTCTGTCCTTGAGGCTGGAGTGCAGTGGCAGGATCAAAGCTCATTACAGCCTCAACCTTCTGGCTCCAGTGATTCTCCCACCTCCGCATTGCTAGCAGCTGGGACTGCAGGGGAACACCACCATGCCTGGCTAATTTTTGTATTTTCTGGAGGGTTAGGATTTCACCATGTTTCCCATGCTGGTCTCAAACTCCTGGCCTCAAGTGATCCACCCATGTTGGCCTCCAGAAGTGCTTGGATTACAGTCATGTGCCACAGGGCCTAGTCTTAATATTATTAATATATTAAATTAGGTCGATGTTTTAAAAATTGTAAATTAAACTGAGAACAGAAGGACAGAGCTCTGACATAAAACAGTGAAGCAGTGCTGTTATTCTTAATACAAGGCAAATTGTTTTGATTTTCCATCCTACTAGGTGTAGATTAAGAAACATTCACCACATCACGAGCCCCGTAAAAAGTACCAAAAGCTAAGCTCTGCTCAGTGAAGATAGCATATCCTGGAAAGCATTTGTGAGTGTTGTTTTAAGTTTATGGTAATCTGCATGTATTTTATAATCCATCTAGTTTTGGTAGAGGCCAGATAGGTTAAGTGAATAGGGATATAAAGAGACTACCATCCCTGTAACTTGCAAGTGTTTTGTCATGGCAGTGACCAATTCCATTCCTTAGGGAATGCGGTTATTATATACTATATATTGTGTTGCCAGTAGTGGAGAATTTCAGAGGCTTCCTGTTGGTCCTGCTATAATAATGTCCCTTACTCTACAGTTCAGGAAGAATGTGACAGTCCTGCTAGCTGCCTTAGATATCCACTTCAGTTACACATTCAGGAAGAGGTAATAACTACAAACTGATTACATCCGCCTTGGGATGGACATGAGCTGAAGCTCTAGGTAGCTTCTGACCTTCAAGCACTCCCACTGCAGGCTGGATGTGATGGCTCCTGCCTGTAGTGCTAGTTCTTTGGGAGGCCAATGTGGGAGAATCAGTTGAGAGCAGGAGTTCCCTGTGCTGCATATGGAAACTCCATCTCCACAAAATATTTTTTTAAAAATTTGCTAGCATGGTGGTGCATGCCTATAGTTCCAAATACTTGGGAAGCTGAGGCAGGAGGAATGCTTGAGCCCAGGCACCTAAGGCTGCAGTGGACTATGATCTTGCCACTGTACTCCAGGTTGGGTAACAGAGGGAGATTCTGACTCAGAAGAAGAAGAAAAAAGAAGTGTAAGTTCTCTCTGGTGTCTTAAATATCAAGTAAAATGGGATTAAATCAAAAATTAACAATCTTTGGTTCCTGCCTAGAGCAAACAGGTCAAATGGAAAGTAGTTATACGAATAGTATATTAACTCCTAAGAAAACTAACCAAAGACAGTTTTATTATTATCTTTTTTGGTTGTTGTTTGTTTTTTGAGATGGAGTCTTGCTCTGTCTCCCAGGCTGAAGTGCAGTGGTGTGATTTCGATTACCTACAAGCTTCACCTCCTGGGTTCCAATGATTCTCCTGGTACAGCCACCTGAGTAGCTGGGATTATAGGCGTGCACCACCACACCTGGCTAATTTTTGCATTTCTAGTGGATACAGGGTTTCATCGTATTGGCCATGCTGGTTTCGAATTCTTGACCTCATGTGATCCACCTGCCTCGACCTTCCAAAGTGCTGGGATCACAGACCTGAGCCACTCCACTGGCCTACCATCTGCTTTTTATAGGTGAGTGCACTGAGGCAGGGAGTAGTTGTAAAATGAAGTCTCAGATCATAGGTTTACCAAGCCAGGAATCTGGTTTCCTGTCCTGGCAGTGTGACTCCAAGATCCCCTCTTAGAAACCATTATACTATAAAAACTGAAAAGAAATAAAATCCAAGATGGGAGACTGATTTTAACATTTATTCATCTTAAACCATTAAGTAATCAAAAATAAATTATACAGAGGAAAATAAAACTGAATATTTATACACAGAGAAATGTGGACTCTTCAATGGAAAACATTTTTAAGTGCCCAAGGAATAGTTATAAAATTGCTGGATATTTTAATTAAATAATATTGAAGTATTAGGCTCAAGAGAATAACTTAGTAAAAGGCATAAGTATGAGAGATTAAGTTTTATAAACATTGAAAATGCACTGAAAAGCCCGAGTAACAAAACTATTTTTTCATTTTAGTAATTATACGACAGTAATTTTTCCCAACCATGAGTGGTATGTACGTGTGTGTGTGTGTGTGTACGTGTTTGTGTTAATAAGCATGTTAACAATAAGTTATACAAAAGTATTAGATAGCAGCAACCAGATTTTAAGGAATATTGGCCTTCCTGGGCTTCCCAAGAAAACTTTGCATGCTTTTGGTAGGAAAAGTTGGGATTCACTAAATCTGGCATTGAAAAAATGAATCAACAGTGGTCATGATTCTAGTTTTGACCAAGCTACATGTAACAGTGTAGGCATCTGATGTACGGTTTATGTATTAGAATAGAAAATTTCCTTAACAACTGCTGTTGTGAATACAAATTATGGAGAGTTTAAACAAGGAAAAAATTACGAAATGATGAATAAGAATATGATCTGATTTACATGCTAGCAAATGAGAATTCAGCTTTCATTTCAACATCAGTATGAAACATTTTGTCTTATGACAAGGGCGTATTATTTGAATAGGAGTTAATTTGAACTGTTTTGGAAATTATCTTGTTTTCCATTAAGACAGCCTAGAACTCATTCAATAGAATGCCCCAGTGCTTTCCATTTTGACATTAGTCAGAGAATTTTTTTTCTTTCTTCTCAGCTCACTGCAAGCTCCGCCTCCTGGGTTCACACCATTCTCCTGCCTCAGTCCCTCCAGTAGCTGGGACTACAGGGGCCTGCCGCCACGCCTGGCTAATTTATTTGTATTTTTGGTAGAGAGGGGGTTTCATCGCGTTAATCAAGATGGTCTGGATCTCCTGACCTCGTGATCCACCCGCCTCAGTCTCCCAAACTGCTGGGATGACAGGCGTGAGCCACTGTGCCCAGCCAGTCAGAGAACGTAAAAGAAACAAGAATGTTACTGCACAACCAGAAATCAGGTGCACATAAAAATTAAGGTCAGGACCTTGAACGGAATCTTGTCCATTGATATTAGGCCTGCCTTAAAAAAATTCGGACATGGTATCTTTATTAGT
>NW_016821510.1:103373-106335 GCF_001698545.2 Rhinopithecus bieti | reverse complement strand
ATGTTTGGTTAAAAGAAATATGTCTAGTATAATTACACTTGTTCATAACAAAAGAGTATTTAAAACTTTAAGAAAAAATATTAGAAAAACTAGTAAAGGAATATGAACAAATATATAATTCATTAGTAATAAATGTGCATGAAATAGTCATAGAATTTTAAAAGTTACAATTTTTAAATAGATGATACATTTTAAATTATAATAGAAAAAGGCTGATAAAATGTTAGGTTTAATATTTTATATAAATATAAAGGTATAAAAACTAGTCTGATGTTACTTATTTTGGAAAGCATATGAAGTAACGGGAATTCTCATACACTACTCCCAGGATTGTAAATCAGTGCAATTACATTGAGTATGGCATTATCTGATTAAGATGATGGATCACATTCGAAGACCCAGTATTTGCACTTTTGTCAGAATACACATGCACACACATGCATATCACTGAGGTTTAATAGCTAAAGTTGAGAAGTCTCTCAAATTTCCATCAATGATAAAATGTATAAATAAATTATGGCACACTTGTACAACGGAATACTACACAACAATCAATATCAACCAATTAGAGAGACATGTTTACAAAGAAGATAAATAAAAAGGAAAGTGAACAAACTTGAACTACATAGATATGAGAGATACTAAGATGGAAAAAAGATTCAGTATAATTCTGTTCATATAAAGTATACAAAAATATATTTGTAATGAATTGTCATTTATTACATTGTTGTCAAAATTCTAAAGTGAGACATATGAGTGACTATCATAACAATTGGGATAGAAGGGATGGAGGAAACACAAGGGAAATGATATCAACAGGAAGGCCCAAATGGGGAGTGTCTGGATTGCTGGCAAATTATATTTTATGACCAAGATGTGGTAACATGACTCTTAATGCTATATTTTTTCTTTACTGTACATTTAGATTTTATTACTTTATATATATGTTACCCATTAATGAAAATACTTAAAAAGTAGAAACATATAATAAATGAATGCATACAAAATAGCCTGAAAAAACATATTCTTGTAGACATTGTAATTAGATTTTTTGCTGAATAAAGAAGAATAGAACATTATGATAGTAAGAAATATAAGATAAAATTTTAAACTTTTCTTTAAATTAATTTAAAAAAGAAAGAGATAAGCAGGAAGTCTATGTCCACACTCTTAATATTATTTTTACTTGGAAACATCAGATTTTGAGCATCTGTATTTTACCAGACACCTTTTTTTCTTATTTCCTATTTAATTATTTATGATAACAGCATTTCAACATGGCAGAAATTAGTGAATTTCCAATAAATTATGATAATACAGACATTAGATATACAGGACAATTTTCTAAATTTATTCCTAAGTGAAATAATTCTGCACATATTTTACCATTCAAAGATTATAACACCATGCATATGTACACGTGTGAGGAAAATATTTTGATACTACAAATTTTTTGAATATTAGAGAAAATTAGTAGAAAGATAATTTTGTTAAGGCATAAAACATATTTAGTGTAACTACTTTGACTANATCTGCTTTTATAGGTGAGTGCACTGAGGCAGGGAGTAGTTGTAAAATGAAGTCTCAGATCATAGGTTTACCAAGCCAGGAATCTGGTTTCCTGTCCTGGCAGTGTGACTCCAAGATCCCCTCTTAGAAACCATTATACTATAAAACTGAAAAGAAATAAAATCCAAGATGGGAGACTGATTTTAACATTTATTCATCTTAAACCATTAAGTAATCAAAATAAATTATATAGAGGAAAATAAAACTGAATATTTATACACAGAGAAATGTGGACTCTTCAATGGAAAACATTTTTAAGTGCCCAAGGAATAGTTATAAAATTGCTGAGTATTTTAATTAAATAACTATTGAAGTATTAGGCTCAAGAGAATAACTTAGTAAAAGGCATAAGTATGAGAGATTAAGTTTTATAAACATTGAAAATGCACTGAAAAGCCCGAGTAACAAAACTATTTTTTCATTTTAGTAATTATACGACAGTAATTTTCCCAACCATGAGTGGTATGTACGTGTGTGTGTGTGTGTGTACGTGTTTGTGTTAATAAGCATGTTAACAATAAGTTATACAAAAGTATTAGATAGCAGCAACCAGATTTTAAGGAATATTGGCCTTCCTGGGCTTCCCAAGAAAACTTTGCATGCTTTTGGTAGGAAAAGTTGGGATTCACTAAATCTGGCATTGAAAAAATGAATCAACAGTGGTCATGATTCTAGTTTTGACCAAGCTACATGTAACAGTGTAGGCATCTGATGTACGGTTTATGTATTAGAATAGAAAATTTCCTTAACAACTGCTGTTGTGAATACAAATTATGGAGAGTTTAAACAAGGAAAAAATTACGAAATGATGAATAAGAATATGATCTGATTTACATGCTAGCAAATGAGAATTCAGCTTTCATTTCAACATCAGTATGAAACATTTTGTCTTATGACAAGGGCGTATTATTTGAATAGGAGTTAATTTGAACTGTTTTGGAAATTATCTTGTTTTCCATTAAGACAGCCTAGAACTCATTCAATAGAATGCCCCAGTGCTTTCCATTTTGACATTAGTCAGAGAATTTTTTTTCTTTCTTCTCAGCTCACTGCAAGCTCCGCCTCCTGGGTTCACACCATTCTCCTGCCTCAGTCCCTCCAGTAGCTGGGACTACAGGGGCCTGCCGCCACGCCTGGCTAATTTATTTGTATTTTGGTAGAGAGGGGTTTCATCGCGTTAATCAAGATGGTCTGGATCTCCTGACCTCGTGATCCACCCGCCTCAGTCTCCCAAACTGCTGGGATGACAGGCGTGAGCCACTGTGCCCAGCCAGTCAGAGAACGTAAAAGAAACAAGAATGTTACTGCACAACCAGAAATCAGGTGCACATAAAATTAAGGTCAGGACCTTGAACGGAATCTTGTCCATTGATATTAGGCCTGCCTTAAAAAA
>NW_016821510.1:68387-101057 GCF_001698545.2 Rhinopithecus bieti | reverse complement strand
CCCTTATCTCTAGTACTTTGAAAAGAAGACCCAAATCACATTTATTAAATAACATTCTCCCTTTTAGCTGACATCATCATCATTATTACATCATCTACATTGACATGTATCTTAGTAAATGATTTATTTCTGAAATATTTACATACATAATTTGGATAACGTCTATATAATTTCTAAGAGATGTCATTATGGGAAAGTTATATTAGTAAACAGCAAAGTTCAAGTCAAGCTGAATACTTTAGATTTAGAAAGTTAGGTATAGTGCAGTTTAAAATACTTTGCTTAAGAAAACAATTATAGATGATATTAAACTAATCCAAGGAATACTATAAAAAAAGATTTTGATTTTAGTATAAATAAAATCACTTCATAAGAAAAATAAATAAACCATTTCATGATCAAGCTCTTATTTCTAAAGAGAGGATTTTAGGCCTAAATAAATCAAATAGAAGTAAGCCCTCCCTCATATCTTCTCTATGTCATTTAGATAATGATGGAATTCAAAGGCACAGGCAACTGTTTCTACAACATAAACAAAGTGAAAATTAATTCATGGAATACAATGATGTAGCTGTTGCTGATGAACTATATTTTATCTATTGCAATGATGTTCTGAGATTCAGTGCTGCTCATTGAGTTCCCCTGTGAGCACAGTTTATGGTGAGGACCCAGCAAAAGATAAGCTACTGTCTCCAGAAAGCTACTCACATCAACTTCATTTCCAGTTTCTTTCAAATTGAAGGTAAATTCTAACACAAAGCTTTCATTCTAGTCTCTGACCAAAGTGTTGGGAAAAGAATAAAATTGTTACCATTTTCGTTTCTAACATACTGAAACAGAAAACAAAAAATCCAAAAATCCAAAAACACTTTAAAAAGAACATGATGGTAAGAGTAGTTTTTTCAGTTTCCCCATGGAAAATGATTTATGGAAGGAGAATAAAAGATTATTCTGAACACAAAAGCAATAAGACTGAAAACATGAATTATCAATATTGAGAATCCAATAGACAGAGTTAACCAGTTAGATGCAGTAGAAGAGAGAATTAGTGAATTGGAAGATAGCTACACAGAATGAAACATAGAGAGAAAGAGATGGAAAATACAAGGCCAGAGGGTAACACATTGATGCTACCATCAGAACACCTAATGTACTGCTGGAGTTCTGTCAGATTAGAGGAGAGAAAATTGTGCAAGAGAAATGTTGCAAGGATTTTTCCAAAAGTGATAAAATGTATCCCTCCATATATTTTTTGTAATCTCCAACTTCAGGCATGATAACTAAAACCAAATTAACATCAAATAATACAGGACACTAAAGACCAATAGAAAATCTGAAAAGTAGCTAGAGGTAGAAGATAGAGTATGTTGAAAAGAACTGCATTCTAGATACCACCTGATTTTGACAGAAAATATGGCAGCAGGAATTCAGTGGAATCATGTCTTCAGTGTGTTTCCAAAGAGTGGTAAACCTTCATAAACAGAAATTGAATATGACATTTTTCAGATAAAATAAAAAATACTGAAAATACAAAGTTCAACATGCAAGGAGCAATAAAAATTAATGACAATGAAAATAAGTGTGTAATTCTAGATAAATGTTGACTGACTAAAACAATTTTGTCTTGTTGGATTAAATGTAGAATTTATAAGATATATGCAAGTAGCAATAAAGAGACTGGAGATAAAGGTGACAGGAATAAATTTAGTCATACTGTGGTTTGGGCTTTTCTTTGTCTGTGAGGAGAATTTAAACATCATAATCAAGGACCCTATAATTCTACACCCAGCTATATATATGCAAAGGAATTGTAGCAAATGATATGTGAAAGAATGCTCATTGTAGCATTATTCTAATAGTTCAAAAAATAAGCTGCCCATATTTACATCAAATAAGGATGGATAATTATATTAAAATCATAAAATGGAAAAATCTACAGAAGTGAAAAAAATTAATCACGTGTACATGCATCTATGTTATTAAATTTCAGTTACATAATCTTGAGCCCAGGATGCCATGAATAAGAACATGTAGGATTGCACCTATACACAGTTCAAAGCAGGCCAAACCAAGCTATTGAGTTTAGGGTTGCATACCTAGTTGGTAAACTAGTAAAGAAAACTTTAAAAAGATCATCATAAATTATGGATGTTGCTTATCATAGGAGGTGTGAAGAAAGGTGTAGGGAATTGGAAAGTGGCATTGAGGTAAACCTAGGCTCTTAACAATGTTCCATGTCTTGCCCTACATAATAGTTACATGAGTGTTTATGACACATTGCTACGTTTTCCATTTATGTTTTGGCCCATTTCTAAGTGTGCAGGTCTAGTTATAATGTAAAAATTAGTAATTAGAAGACATGCTCCATGAAAATTATTATGACTCTGCTCATTATATACTGAAGGGAAAAATCCACTATTTGTATACATTCATGTACAACTGTAAAAGATTTTAATTAGAAACTTTTTTATTTTAATTGTAACTATTGAAAATTTGACATGATGCTTCCTGCCAACCCCAGAGTTTTCAGCAGATGTTTCTTCTAGCATTAATTATCTACTTCATATGAAAAAACTTTGACATTCTCCATCTATTATTCCACCCTTGGATCCTGAATTCCTGACACAATGAGGGTGGACATGTTTCCCAGTCTCGTCTTGGCAGAATACTTATATCACTTTTGTTTTTCTGCAAGAGAAAATCCTCCAAAACTGCCTTAGATATTTATGTCTCATATGTCTTTGGATTTCATTTTTGTAAGCTAGGTTTGGTGGATGGCTGTGGAGATTGGAGATGGGCCATGTACTGCATTTCGAAGCTATTTTGGCTGATTTAGGTTAGATAAGGCAGTTGCATTCTGACTCCACTAGTTTCACATTCTTCTTCTGGGAATAGTGTAGTAGCCAGATGATGTCCTCATGGTGAATGGAGAAGAGCAAGAAGCTCCAATATGGAAGCCATCTTAAATCTCTGCATAAAGTCTGCTAATTTCCTGTTCCCTGGAACAAATTACATGAGTGAATTTAGAGTCCAAGTTGCAGGTAGTCAACCAGCCTGTGATGGGAGGATACTGCAAGATTATATGACAAAGTGTAGGGTACTTAGAAATATTTGCAAAATTGCTGAATATTTTAATTAAATAATTAATTTAATTAATTTAATTATTTAGAGTTGAGAGTAAATTTACCAAAGGCCTATGTTGGGTACAGGCTCCTGAATCTGGCTGTAAACTGGCCCCAAAACTGGCCATAAGCAAAATCTATGCAGCACTGTGACATGTTCATGACAGCCATGATGCCAATGCTGAAGTTTGTGGGTTTAGGGAATGAGGGCAAGAAACAACTGGCCCACCCAGGGCAAAAAACCCCTTAAAGGCATTCCTGAACCACAAACAATAGCATGAGTTATCTGTGCCTTAAGGACATGTTCCTGCTGTAGATAACTAGCTAGATTAATTCCTTTGTTTCAGCCCATCCCTTTGTTTCCCCTAAGGAATAATTTCTGTTAATCTATAATCTATAGAAACAATGTTTATCACTGACTTGCTGTCTATGACGCTCAACTCTGAAGGCTGTGAGACCCCCGATTTCCCACTCCACATGCTATATTTCTGTGTGTGTGTCTTTAATTCCTCTAGCACTGCTGGGTTGGGGTCTCCACGACTGAGCTGGTCTCAGCAAGTGGCACCCATACATTGGGATCAAACGCACGTCAAAGGGTCACCGGAGTGATGGTTGGAGAACATGGAACTAAGCTGGAGTACACTCAAGTACTCTTAAGCAATCCCCATGGTGAGTAAGAAGGGGAGCTTGGAAGCATATTTTCACACTAATAATAAGGGGGAAGGAGAGTATAATGAAGTAACAGAAGAAATGACAGAGCAGGTTTGTTTGCAAACTAAAGCTGAAGCAGCAAAGGAGGAAGAGGTTCATCCCTACCCCCTCCTTATTTTGAAGGAAAAGAGTGGCCTGACTCTCCAGATCTTTCTTTTCTGGAGGACACTGGGTGAAAAGTAGTTGCCCCAGTGACTGTTTGAGAAGCGCCTTGAGCAACTGCTCTCAGTTCTATTCAGGCAGAAATTCAGCAAGCTAGATGAGAGGGTGATTTAGAAGCTTGGCCATTCCCTGTTAGAATACACCCACCTGATCAACAGGGAAATATTATAGCTATATTTAAGCCTTTAGGGAAACCACATTTAGTTGATTATATCAAGGTCTGTGACGGAATCGGAGGTAATCTGCATAAGGCTATTCTGCTAGCCCAGGCAATGGCAGGACTGAGAGTGGATAAAGGAAATATTCTGTTTCCTGGAGCTTGTTTTAACTGTGAGAAGCATGGTCATACTAGAAAAGAATGTAGAAAAAATCAGCTAGTCAGGCCACTAGACAGGGGAAAATGAAAACTGCTGAGCCTGAAATATGTCCAAAATGCAAAAAAGGAAAACATTGGGCTAATCAGTGTCATTCTAAATTTGATAAAGATGGAAACCCAATTTCAGGAAATGCCATGAGGAGTCTGTCCTGGGCCTCATTCCAAACTGGGGAATTTCTGGCTCAGGCCATTCCCTCACCCCTGTACAATGACTGTCCCCCACTTCAGCTGGTAGTGCCACAGTAGATTTATGCTGCACAAAAGCTGTGAGTCTTCTGCCTGGGGGACCCCTGCAAAAGGCCCCAACAGGAGTCTGTGGACCTTTGCCAGTGGGGATGATAGGATTACTTCTAGGAAGGTCTAGTTTAAATTTAAAAGGAGTACAAATACATACAGAAGTCATTGATTCAGATTACAATGGGGAAATTCAAATTGTTGTATCTACTTCTGTTCCCTGGGAAACAGAGCCAGGAGAGTGTATAGCACAGCTCCTGATTGTGCCATATGTGGAAATGGGGAAAAGTGAAATTAAATGAAGAGGAGGATTTGGAAGCACAAATAGGCAAAGCAGCTTATTGGGTGAACTGAATTACTGATAATGTCCTACCTTTGAAGTAAATATTCAGGGAAAGAAATTTAAAGGTTTGGTAGATACAGGAGAGGACATTTCAATCATTTCTCTAAAGCATTGGCCATCCACATGGCCAATTCAACCCACTCAATTTAACAAAGTTGGAGTTGGTAAAGCCCCTGAAATATATCAAAGTATTTATATTTTGCATTGTGAAGGGCCCAAAGGACAACCTGGAACTAATCAACCAATTATAACTTCTGTACCTGTAAATTTATGAGGGAGAGATTTATTACAACAAAGGGGAGCACAAGTTCTAATTCCAGAGCAATTATACAGCCCTCAAAGTCAACATATGATGCATGAAATAGTGTATGTCCCTGGTATGGGACTAGGAAAAATTTGCAAGGTTTGAAGGAACCTCTTCAAGTGGGAAGACAAAGTTCCCACCAAGGTTTTGGGTATCATCTTTGATGGTGGTCATTGTTAAGTCTCCAGAACCTATACCTTTAAAATGGTTAGCAGATAAGCTAATTTGGATACAACAATGGCCGTTAAGTAAAGAGAAACTGGAGGTTTCAGAGGACCTCTTTGCTGAACAATTAGAAAACCAACAAAAAAACAAAACATAGCTCCAACAATTTCCCCTTGGAGTTCTCCAGTTTTCATAATTAAGAAAAAATCAGGTGAATGGAGAATGTTAACTGACTTAAGAGTCATTAATTCAGTTATAAAACCTATACAGTCAGGATTGACTTCTTCTGCTGTGACCTGTAATAGTCATAGATTTAAAAGACTGTTTCTTTGCTATCCCTTAGCTGAGCAAGACTGTGAAGAGTTTGCATTTACAATTCCTGCACTAAACAACCTGCAGCCTGCTAAGCATTTTCACTGGAAAGTGTTGCCATAAGACATATTTAACAGTCCAACTATTTGCCAGATGTATGTAGGGGAAGCAATTGAACCTACTCGTAAAAAATTTTCATACTGTTACATTAATCATTATTTGGAAGATAAACTTTGTGCTGCCCCCACTCAAGAAATATGACTCCAATGTTATGATCACTTGCAAAATTCAATGTCTCATGCTGGTTTAATTATAACTCCTGACAAAATTCAGACTACTACTCCTCACTCCTATTTGGGGACCTTAGTAAACGAGAAACTACAATAGTGCCTCGGAAAGTAACCATACATAGGGATCAATTGAAAGCATTAAATGACTTTCAAAAATTACTAGGGAACATTAATTGGATATGACCTGCTCTAGGCATTACTATCTATGCCATGAGTAATCTACTTTCTATCCTTAGAGGAGATCCTAGTCTCACTAGCCCTTGACAATTAACAAAGGAGGCTGAGGCAGAGTTACAGTTGATTGAAAAACAAGTCCACGAAGCTCAAATAAATAGAACAGATCCAGAGAAGACTCTAGATCTGCTAATTTTTCCAACTCAGCATTCACCTACTGGTGTTACTGTCCAAGAACAGGACTTAGTAGAATGGCTTTTTCTGCCACATACTAATTCATGGACTCTAACTCCTTATTTGGATCAAATTGCTACTATGATAGGTAATGGGAAAACTCAGATTGTTATTACTTGTATACGATCCTGGAAAAATTATTGTCTCTCTCACAAAGGCACAAATACAACAAGCTTTTATAAATAGTCTTACTTGGCAAACCCATTTAGCTGACTTTGTGAGCATTCTTGATAATCATTTTCCTAAAACGAAACTGTTACAATTTTTGAAATTAACTAATTGGATCCTCCCTAGAATAACTAAATTTAAACCAATTGAAGGTGCTGAGAATGTTTTCACAGACGGGTTAGTAATGGTAAAGCTTCTTATTCTGGCTCCAAAGGTAAAGTTTTTCAGACGCCCTATACTTCAACTCAAAAAAACAGAATTTGTAGCTGTAATTGAGGTATTGACTGCTTTTGATATGCCTATTAATGTGATTTCTGATTCTTCATACTTGGTTCATTTCACACAGTTAATTGAAAATGCTCAGTTATGATTTCATACAGATGAACAACTGATGACTTTATTTACCCAATTGCAAACAGCAGCTAGGAATAGAATGCACCCTTTTACATCATTCACGTTAGGGCTCATACACCTCTTCCAGGACCTTTGACTTCAGGGAATCAAATGGCTGATCATCTAGTTGCTACTGCAATATTTAGTGCTAGACACTTTCACAATTGAACCCATGTTAATGTCTCTGGTCTCAAACGCATATACAGCATTACCTGGAAAGAAGCTAAAGGTATTATCCAGTGATGCCCAACTTGCCAAATGGTGCACTCCTCATCTTTTACAGGATGAATTAATCCTTGAGGATTGGGACCTAATTCTCTTTGGCAAATGGATGTCACATATGTTCCCTCATTTGTGAGACTAACTTATGTACATGTATGTGTGGACACCTTTTCTCACTTTATCTGGGCTACATGCCAATCAGGAGAGTCTTCTGCCTGTATTAAACATCAACTTTTGCAGTGTTTTGCAGTGATGGTCATTGTAGCTTTGATTAAAACAGATAATGTCAGGCTATACTAGCCAAGCTCTAGCTACACTTTTCTCTGTATAGAATATTAAACACATTACCGGTATCCCATATAGTTCTCAAGGACAAGCCATAGTGGAAAGCATGAATCTCTCCCTGAAACAGCGGTTGCAAAAGCAGAGGGGTGGGGATAATAGGAACTATAGGACACCTCAGATGCAACGGAATCTAGCATTATTAACTTCAAATTCTTTTAGCCTGCCTAAAGGCCAGATGTTATCAGCAGCTGAACAACATCTACAGAAACCAGCTGCAAAAATAGAAGCAGAACAACAGGTTTGGTGGAGAGATCTGATAACAAAAGTTGAGAAATAGGTAAAATAATAATTTGGCGTAGAGGTTATGCTTGTGTTTCTCCAGGACCGAATTCACAGCCAATTTGGATACCATCAAGACACCTGAAACCTTATGAGCCAGATGCCAAGAAAGAGTTTCTGGGAAGATCCCAAAGACCCCTCAGTTACAGCCATATCAAGACTGATGCTGAGGAAGACCCCGACTGTCACAAGCAACACACGTTGAACACAGCCACCTGCCTGGGGACAGATCAAGAAGCTGTCACAGTTGGTGGAAGAAAACCTGAGGAAAGAGGGACAACCAGTTGCAATGAGTAATTTAATGGTAACTATGATAGTGGTGATCACCACTGCCATGAGTATTCCTTCAACAAGGCTGACACAGAGAACAATTATACTTATTGGGCATATTTATCAATCTTGGATGGCAATAACACCTGGATGTAATCACTCTATGACACCCTTACACATGCTTTCTGACCTCAGTATTTACCATAATAAATCTGCTCCTATAATTTAGGTATACCTCTCTCAAAAACCAATTTGTAAACAGAATTGGACCTGGCCAGAAAAAAATGAACATATTTGTTTAGGAAGATTGCATTGCAGAACAGGCAGAGGTGCTGCACAGCGATTCCTACGGAATCATTATTGATTGGTCCCCTAAGGGGATGTTTAGCTTGAATTGCACCTCTCAGTCTGTGTGCCACAGCCACACTATGTTCAACTGATATGAACAAAATGGTCAGATGGTAGAAATGATAAGAAATATGGCAAGAGTTCCTGTTATCTGGAAACATGGTGGTATAGTGGCACCTCAACCTCCAGTGATATGGCCCACTGGAGGAATTAAACATAAGAATTTATGGAAACTATTAATGGCTCTTAATAAGATCAAAATTTGGGAAAGAATAAAAAGGCATGTAGAAGGACACTCTACAAACTTGTCTTTGAAAATTGCAAAATTAAAAGAACAAATATTTAAAGCATCCCAGGCACACCTAACCTTAATGCCAGGAACTGGAGTGCTTGAAGGAGCTGCAGACAGATTAGCAGCTAGTAACCCATTAAAATGGATGAAAACACTTCAAAGCTCTGTGATTTCAATGATGATAGTGCTTTTAATCTGTGTTGTTTGTCTTTACGTAGTCTGCAGATGAGGATCTGACTCCTGTGAGAAGTAGCTCACCATAATAAGGTTGCTTTTGCTTTTATCACTTTGAAAAACAAAAAAAAAAGATGGGGGACATGTTGCGAACAGGCCCCCAAATCTAGCCATAAATTGGCCCCAAAACTGGCCATAAACAAAATCTCTACAGCACTGTGACATGTTCGTGATGACCATGATGTCCATGCTGAAGGTTGCGGATATACTGGAATGAGGGCAAGAAACACCTGATCCACACAGGGCAGAAAACTACTTAAAGGCATTCCTGAACCATAAACAATAGCATGAGTGATCTGCACCTAAACGACATGCTGCAGATAACTAGCCAAACCCATTCCTTTGTTTCAGCCCATCCCTTTGTTTCCCCTAAGGAATGCTTTCAGTTAATCTATAATATATAGAAACAATGCTTATCACTGGCTTGCTGTGAATAAATATGTGGGCAGATCTGTTCAGGGCTCTCAGCTCTGGAGGCTGTGGGACCCCTGATTTCCAACTCTGCATGCTGTATTTCTATGTGTCTGTCTTTAATTCCTCTAGGCCCACTGGATTCGGGTCTCCACGACTGAGGTGTTCTCGGCAGGCTGAAGCATGAGAAACATGTTTGATAAATATTATTCATTGTCCTACAACCCTGAGTGGAATACGACTAATTCCACCTGGATGACCTCCTGGAAACTCATTTTCCAATTCAGGAATTACAAGAAAATAATTTCTTGCATCCCCTAAGGGTGTCAGTGCATGTGTGTCTATGTATTTAGGAGCTTATTAACAATGATGTCATATGAATTTATTGGTTATCAGAAACCAGATTTTAAGGTGTATTTGTCTCCCAGAACTTTCCAAGATAATCTTGGATGATTTTGATATAAGGTTTAGATTCTGGTATTTACATTTGGTATTAAAAAAAACCATACTGGTATTATCCTAGTTATGACCAAGCTCCTTAAACAATTTAGACATTTCCTGCATGATACATTTACTGGGTTTTAAAATTTCCCTATGTAAAAACTGAAGATTCTGGACCCAAATTATGGAGAGGTTAAACAAGGAAAATAATTGCAAAACAGAGAAAAAGAATATATCTTTATTTGCGTACTAACACATGGGAATTCACTTTCACTTCAGCCTCAGTATAAATGTAAAATATTTCAGCATATAGCAAGACAGGCAGTGTATGAGGAGGAGTGAATTTGAGCTGTTTTGAGAATAACAATATTTATATTTCTATAAAGATAGCTTTGGCCTCATCCATTAGCATATGCTGGTGCTTTCCTGTTGATGTTAGTCACAGAATTTAAAGGCAGACAATGTTATTGCACATTTAGAAATCAAGTGTTTATTGAAGTTAAGGTCTGGATATTAAGGGAATCACAACTAGTGTTATTAAGCCTGCATTTTTCCTTTCTTTTTGGTTGTTCAAACATGGTGTGTTTTCTGCTTATTATTTTATCAATTCTGGTAGTATTTGCATGTGTTCTTGGAAATGTTGCCAATAGCTTCATAACTCTCGTAAATGTCAATGAATGAGTTAAGACAGGAAAGATCTCCTCAGCTGACCAAATTCTCACTGCTATAGTGGTCTCCAGAATTGGTTTACTCTGAGGCATATCATTATGTCAGTATGCAATTGTGTTTAATTTGGCTTTATATAGTTCAGAAGTAAGAATTGTTGCTTCTAATGTCTCAGCAATAATCAACCATTTCAGCATCTGGTTGCTACTAGCCTCAGCATATTTTATTGGCTCAAGATTGCCAATTTCTCCAACCTTCTTTTTCTCCACCTAAAAAGAGGATTAAGAATGTTGGTTTGGGCCGGGCGCGGTGGCTCAAGCCTGTAATCCCAGCACTTTGGGAGGCCGAGACGGGCGGATCACGAGGTCAGGAGATCGAGACCATCCTGGCTAATACGGTGAAACCCTGTCTCTACTTAAAATACAAAAAACTAGCCGGGCGACGAGGCGGGCGCCTGTAGTCCCAGCTACTCCGGAGGCTGAGGCAGGAGAATGGCAGTAAACCCGGAAGGCGGAGCTTGCAGTGAGCTGAGATCCGGCCACTGCACTCCAGCCTGGGTGGCAGAGCAAGACTCCGTCTCAGAAAAAAAAAAAAAAAAAAAAAAAAAAAAGAAAGTTGGTTTGATTGATATAAATGATACTGTTGGGCCCCTTGGTAAAATTTTTATTGCAATCTTGCTCTGGTAACCAGGATGAGGGTGTGTGAAGAATAAGAATATAAAGGAAATTTGTCTTGGAAGATCAATTGAGGAATGCAATACACCTTCAAACTACGTACTGTAACCACCACACTAGCAAACTTCACACCCTTTACTCTAACACTAATATCTTTTCTGCTGTTAATCTGTTTTCCACGTAAACATCTCAAGAAGATGCAGGTCCATGGCAAAGGATCTCAAGATCTCAGCACCAAGGTCCACATAAAAGCTTTGCAAACTGTGACTTCCTTCCTCATGTTATTTGCCATTTACTTTCTGTGTCTAATCACATCAACTTGGAATCCAAGGATACAGCAGAGCAAACTTGTATTCCTGCTTTGCCAAACTCTTGGCAATCATGTATCATTCCTTCCACTCATTCTTCCTGATTATGGGAAGTAAGAAGCTAAAACAGACCTTTCTTTCAGTTTTATGGCAGGTGACATGCTGAGTGAAATAACAGAAACCCTGAACTCCATAGATTCACAAGGGGAGCATTGTGTGTCTTCTAGAAGAAAAGAAACTGACGGTGTCTCGAACATTTTATATTTCCATTCATTTTTCCTTAGTGTATGTATATATTTACATAACCTCAAAACAGATACCCAGAAAAGTTACATATATATGTACATATGTGTGTGTGTGTGTGTGTTTTCATGTGTATGAACAACAACATTGACCATAAATTATGAAGCCTAAAGTATTTCACATATATAGTAGGTATATTTTATGATAGTTCATTGTATGGTATTTCATGTGAAAAATTCATTATCTCTATTTGTAATTAAGACCTCACAGCTTTTAACAGGAAATCATTGTTGTTTTCCATTGTAATTTGTACCACATATATGTACTTAAATATCACTGCGTAAGCCTCTAATTTTTTGGATGGTAAAAACATTGAATTCTAAATCAATGATGAGTATGAATCTTTGGGGTAGGATTTATTTCATTATGAATTTGTATTTTATGTTTAGTATAAAGCAAATAAAATTATTGATAACTAATGATACACACCACTAAAATATGTGTGACAAACATGTGTAGAGTAAATTTTGTATATGTATACAAAAAACAGTACTAAAGAACACTGGATTTTATACCAGTATGTGAATAGCTTAGAAAAAAGTCATTTCTATAATAGGAATGAAGACACATGATCATGATCATTTCAATACTGTTACAATTTTTTTATGTGTAGTTAGAAAAGTCATTTCTTACACTTTTTGAATTAAAGAAAACCTTTTTTTTTTAATTGACATCTGATGTCAATTATTTCCTTTTATTTTGCTTAGCCAACTCTGAGCCCCTGAATTTCCAATATTCTGCTTTGTCTCCCGTTCCTAATATTTTTTTTTTTAATTCAAATATTCCCTCTCTATAAAGAAGCTCAATGTAAAGAGGGTATAGAACTATGGATCATAATTGAATGAAAAGTTCTGCAAATATTAAAAATTATCTGTCTAGTCTATATATTGATGACAGGAATGGTATTAATGATATGTTATATTGTGGGGGTGGCAGTGAGCTGAGGATCCTCAGGCATCTCTTTCTATTTTTATTTTGTTTCTCTACATAGTTTCTCCAGCATTTAGCTCAAGGCCCCAAGGGCACATGTGACAAGAAGGCACCAGCTTTTTAAACCTTGGAAGTTCTTCTGTGTCAGTTCTGTTACGTAAAATTTACTTAAACACATCATAAAGCCCCGGTTTGAAGGATAGGAGAATAGACTATGTCTATTCATATGAGGTGTGTTGAAGCACTTGGACATGTTTTCAAGCCACCAATCTTGATGATTCAGAAATGTGCTCCCTTTTTCAGTTTCATCCTGATAAAAATGTATAATGTCTGGATGATGCCAACATTTGCCCCAATTCCATCCTGAGATTTTCTCCATAAGTCAGAATCTGTAGACTAACCTGTAAAACTAATGACTGTCAACCTATTCTAAATGAAATAGTTGGCCAAAGAAAGAGGAAAACATGATAAGCATTAAAAATATATACACAACATTTTTTGCTTACACTAATGATCAAATAACACATGGAACCGAGCCTCCCACAGATGCTTTCTATGAATTCTGGATAAAAATATTAAGAAAAAATAAACAGTCATCTGAAGGCAATGGAGTATGAACAAAATAGGCAGATACTGGAGAACGGTCAGCACTTGAAAGAAGGGAATATCAAGGAGCGAGTTTCCTGATTTTATAGCTGGCCCTAGTGTGCACCATGCAGGGGACTAAAATGTCAATAGAAAAACTGTAGACTTACTGGGTTGAAGAAACAGAGGACTGAGTTTGGGATAACATGAGCAGCAGGAGGACAGGAGAGAATCTGGGAAAGGAGAAGGCCAGAAAAGGGGAGACCCAACTTCTGAATATAAACTATTCAAATTTTGAATGGTCCCTATACCATGCATATATAGGGCAGACTTCATGTAGCCCAGTTAAAATAATTAAATTGAGATTTCAGTTATCATGAAGCACAGTGAAGACAGAGATAACAACAAAAAACATTTAGGCGAAGATACTCTTTTCTTGAAAACCCAAACCACATTCTGTCGCCTTACATAACAGTCATATTTCTTGTCCTTTCTTGTTTCTAGCATGGTTCTAACTCCTACTTGTATTCATTACATTAATCAAAGTAATTCTCTTTCATAGAGAAAACAGGAAGTTATGTAATTGAGGACTCTTAAAAATAACTGTTTTGGCAGATGTGCAAAATTCTCAAGCACATATATTACAAATTTCTAAGGTCATATACATCCTTTTTACACTTGCTCGAATTAGCCTACAAAACTCCCATGTTTGTTAATGTAATCCAAACAGCCACTCCATAAATGTAAAATAAGAATAAAAGTTACATATATTTACTTATTTATTTATATAACCTGTGATTGGTGACCACATTTCAGTATTCCATCTTACCTAGAAATTATCCAGAGATTTTCACGAAGTCACTGAATTTAATATTAGTCTAAGGTCTTAAATTGAACTAGGAATCTTGAAAGTTGAATTTATGCTGATAGGCTAGAGAAAATAATTGCTGTCAATATGTGGAATTTTTCATAATTTGTATTCAGTTTATTTGAAAACATTATTTTATATTTTTTGGTATTTTAACATTATGTGGGCATATTAGTTTACCTTATCAGTAAACCGATACAGGAAGTTTAGGTGTTTCTTTTATTAAAATGTATTTTTAAGTTTTGTGGATACATAGTAGGTGTGCATATTTATTGGGTACATGGTATGTGTTGATACAGGCACCATAAAGTGTAATAATCACATAATGAAGAATAGGGTAGCCATCCTCTCAAACATTTACCCTCTTTTGTTACAATCCAGTTATACTCTTTTACTTATTTTAAAATGTACAAGTAAGTTATCATTGACTATAGTCACCCTGCTGTGCTATCAAATAGTAGGTCTTATTCATTCTTTCTATTTTTTTTTGGTAACCATTAACCAGCCACACCTTCCCTTTAGCCCCCACTACCTTTGCCTTTCTGTGCAAACCTTGCAGTTATTTCTGACTTATTCAATTTAACATAATACTCTCCAATTGTCTGTCAAAGCTTGCTGGGAGGTGTCTTCCAATCAGGAGGAACAGAGGTCAACGACCCACTTGAGGAGTCAGTCTGTCCCTTGGCAGAGGTCAAGCTTTGTGCTGGGAGATCTGCAGTTCTTTTCAGAGCTGGCAGGCAGGAATGTTTATGTCTGCTGATACTGTGCCCACAGCTGCCCTGTCCCCCAGGTGCTCTCTCCCAAGGAGATGGGAGTTCTATCTATAAGCCCCTGATGGCAGCTGCTGCCCTTCTTTAAGAGATGCCCTGACCAGAGAGGAGGAGTCTAGAGAGGCAATCTGACTACAGTGGCTGTGCAGAGCTGTGGTGGGCTCCGCACAGTACAAACTTCCTGGTGGCATTGTTTACACTGTGAGGGGAAAATTACCTACTGAAGCCTCAGTGATGGCGGACGTCCCTCCCTTGACCAAGCTTAAGTGTCCCAAGTTGACTTCGGACTGCTGCACTGGCAGTTAGAATTTCAAGTCAGTGGATCTTAGCTTGCTGGGCTCCAAGGGGATGGAATCTACTGAGCTAGATCACTTGGCTTCCTGCCTTCAGTCCCCTTTCCAGGGGAGTGAATGGTTCTGTCTCGCTGGCATTCCAGGCACCACTGAGGTATGAAAAAAACTTGTGCAGTTAAGTTGGTGTCTGCCCAAATGATCACCCACTTTTGTGCTTGAAACCCAGGGCCCTGGTGGCATAGGTACTGGAGCAAATCTGATTTGTGAGTTACAAAGACCATGGGAAAAGCGTAGTATCTGGGCTGGAATGCACTGTCCCTCTTTGCATTGTCCCTCACTGCTTCCCTTGAGCCCACTGTCTAACCAGTCGCAACGAGATGAGCCATATAAGTCAGTTGGAAATGCAGAAATCACGCAAATTCTGCATATATCTCATTGGGAGTTGCAGACCGCAACTCTTCCTATTCAGCCATCTGGCCAACCACTCTGCTATTTTTTTTTTTTTTATTGGTTCATTATTTAGTTTTTCTACTTAAGCAAGTTTTATGCACCACATTTACAGTGTTGTACTAGTCTGTGTTTGTCTCCTTACTATTACCAGTGAGTTTTGTAGCTTCAAGTGATTATTTATTGCTCATTAATGTCCTTTTCTTTCTGACTGAAGTAATCCCTTCAACATTTCTTATAGGACAGATCTGATGCTGATGAAATCCCTCAGCTTTTGTTGGTCTGGAAAACTCTTTTTGTTTCATGTTTGAAGGATATTTTCTCCAGTTACACTATTCTAGGCTAAAACATTTTTTCCTTCAGCACTTTTAATATGTATGCCACTCTCTCCTGGCCTTTTTCTACTGAAAAGGCTGCTGCCAAATGTAGTGGAGCTCCATTGTACATTATTTGTTTCTTTTCTTTTCCTGCTTTCAGAATCCTTTCTTTATCCTTGACCTTAGGGAAATTGTTTATTAAATTCTTTGAGGTAGTCTTCTTTAATTTTTTTCCCAGCAATGTTTGTGAGGATAAAGGAATAATTCCTATTGAATTGCAATAGTCCCTTTTTTGAAATCAATTGACCATGAATGTTGGTGTTAATTTCTGAACTCTCAGTTGTGTTTCATTGTTCTTTGTGTCTACCATAATGCGAGTACCATAGAATCCTGATTAGTGCAGCTTTGAAGTCAGCTTTGAAATCAGAAAGTGTAATCTGCCAAATTTGTTATTTTTTAATAATTTCCTTTGGTATTCTGGCCATTTGACGTTTCCAGATGTATTTTAGGAGTGGTTTTCTACTTTCCACAGAAAGTAGAAACCCCCTATCTGCTGGGTTTTGATAGGGATTGCACTGAATATATAACTGCAATCTATACAGACTCTCCCTGTGCTGGATTTCAGTTCAGCTGGTCATCCTTGCTTGTACAACTCTGTGATGAATTGGAAATATAATTTTGGCCTTTTATTTCTCTTATCTTAGTTGTAGCAGAAGGATATCATGCTTTTCTGAGCCATGTGTGTTCTGCTCAAAAATAGAAGTTCTCAACCAGGTGCGGTTGTTCATGCCTGTATCCAAGCGCTTTGGGAGACCAAGATGATGGGACCACTCAAGAACAGGAGTTGAAGTCCAGACTGGGCAACATAGGGAGACTCTGTCTCTACAAAAAATAAAAATAAAAAAAATTAGCTGGGTGTTGTGGTGCATGCCTGTAGACACAGCTACTCCAGAAGCTGAAGTGCAAGGACCACTTGCATCCAAAAGTTTGAGGCTGCAGTGAGCTGTGATCAAGCCACTGAATTCCAGCCTGGGTGACACAGCAGGACCCTGTCTCCCTTGCTCCCCCACCAAAAAAAAAAAAAAAGGAAGTTCTCACTGGTATCTTTTATGTATCAAGTAACATAAGATCATATGAAAAATTAATAATTGTTTCTTCCTGCCTGTACTATAGAGCTAAAATTGAAAGCAGTTATACATAGTATACTAACTTCTCATAAAGGCTACCCAAAGAGAATATTATTATCCTCTGAATTTTACAGATGATTATACTGAGGGAGAGAGTAGTTGTGAAATGAAGTCTCAGACCACAGTTATATGAAACAGAAAATCTGGTTTCCTATCTTGGCAGTCTGACTCCTAAATCCTCTCTTAGAAACAGTTATACTAAAAAATGGAAAAGAAATAAAATCCAAGATTGGAGACTGATTTTAATATCTATTCCTCTTAAACCATTAATTAATCAATAAATTAAATAAGGAAATATAAAACCAAGTATTTATATATGAAGAAATCTAGACTTTCAATGGAAAATGTTTTCAAGTAGCCTACAATAGTGACACAATTGCTGAGTATTTTAATTAAAAAATTAATATTTAAAAATTAGACTCAAGAGAAAAACTTATTCAAAGGCCTCAGCATGAGAGACAAGTTTGATAAATATTGAAAATGGGTTGAAAAGCCCAAATGGGAAAATAGGGCTACGTCTACTTGGATGATCTCCCTGAAATTAATTTTCTGTCTTAGAAATTATAGGACAATAATTTCTTCTATCCATGAGCGGATGGGTATGCGTGTATGTGTGTGGTTGTGTTTGTATTAATGAGCGTGTTAACAGTAAGTTATACAAAAGTATTACTAGCCGCCAGGTTTTAAGAATTATTGGCCTTTCTGAGGTTCCCAAGAAAACCTTGAATGCTTTTGGTAGGAAAAGTTGGGATTCACTCTACATATTACTGGCACTGAAAAATTAAATCTACTTTGGTGGTGATCCTAGTTATGTCCAAGCTCCCTTTACTGGGTAATACAACCAATTCGTCATCTATGTATTGGGCTGTAAAATTTCTCTAACAACTGATATTGCTGAACACAAATTATGGAGAGGTTAAACAAGGAAAAAATTGCAGATCAATTTAAAAACTCTTCATTGGGAGTCTAGTAGATGAGAATTCACCTTTCACTTCAACACCTATATGGAAAATTTTATCTTACAGCAAGGACATTGTGTTTGAATAGGAGTTAATTTGAGCTGTTTTGGAAATTATCATGTTTTCCATAAAGGCAGCATTGATTTCATCCATTAGCATACTGAGATGCTTTCCTGTTTGACATTGGTCACAGAATTTAAAAGGAATGAGAACATACGCACATTCAGGAATCCAGTACACCATAGAAGCTTAAGGTCAGGACCTTATAGGCGAATGCTTGACCAGTGATATCAGGCTGCCTTAAAACATTCAGATATGAGGAAATGTACTACCAATCATTTTTCACTAACGAACAATAATAACTTTATATTTTCCCATGGATGCCTACATAAACTTGTAGAGCATTTTATATTCTAACCATTTTCTTTGAGTCCTTGCTGTAACTAATATATTTTTTCAAAGTCATTTGCACCTAATGACAATAACAGAAGTACGTCCATTATAATTAATTGTGCTTATAACAAAAGAGTATTTGAAACTTGAAGAAAAAAGGTTAGACAAATTTAAAATAAAACATAAAAAATATGCATAATAGTCATAAGGCATCTTAATGTGTATATGAAATTAACAGCAAATGAATGAAAAAGATATGTAATTTTTGAAGTACAAAAAATACATTCTGAAAAAAATAGAAAAGGCTTGGAAAATCGTTGTCTAATAAACCCACACGGTACGGCCGCCGCCCCTACAACAAGGTAAATGTGAGCCTGACATCACTCCTATTTGGAAACGATTACGACAAAGGGAAGTCATAACACGACCCTACTCCTAGAATTATAAATCTGTGCCATCATTTCAGCTGAGTATGGCATTATCTCATTAAAATACACATTTGAAAGTGTCAGAAATTCATGAATTTCCAATAAATTATAATATGATGGATGTTAAATATAGTAAGTATATTAAAAATGTTTCTCTCAATGAAATATTTATATTCATATTTAGCATTCTAACTTCACAATACTATTCTTGTGTACACTGGTGTGTTGGGTAAAGTATTTTGTTACTATAATTTTTTTGGCTCTGCGTTAGAGAAAAATATCATAAACAGGCAAATTTTTTAAGGTATGAAACTTATTTAGCATGATCTTTGAGTATGTTCGTGCATATTTAATGCTACTTTGACTGCTAGAGTAAAATAATCCAGATTTAGTCACCATGGTTAAGAATAGGAAAAAGCATTTGCAAGAATTTGGCTTACTAATGATGCTATTGAAAGATGAAATAAAGTTGATATAATGTATTATTGCACAGAGTATGTATCCATGTTCATATTGAAAAATGCCCCAAATCTTCAAAATAGAATCCTAATTGTTGCAGGTCATTTTTGTTATCAATTTTTAAAATGTAGTGAAAGAAAAAAAGCAAATAAATCATGAAAATATGTTCATTTTACATTATTCTTGATGAAACACCATATGAGGGTATTTGTCTAGGCCTGATGCTGAGAATCATAGAAGAATTATGAGGCAATGAGTAAGAATAACAGTGTTCTCTCATTACCCTGAATTCCGGTACATAGAAACAAGGCTGAAATCACGTTTATCAAAATAGCATTATCCCTTTCACCTGCCATCATCATTATCATCATCATCTGTATCTTCATCTAGCTCATGAAATGATTCATTTTTGAAATATTTAAATACATAAATTAGAAAATAAGTAATTTAAAAATGATCACTATTGTGGGACAGGTACAGTAGTAAACAGCCAAATTTAAGTCAAGCTCAACACTTTAGATTTAGAAATTAAGTGTATTTTATTTTAGAATATATTACTTAAGCAAATAATTATTTATGGATGACCTTCAACGAATCTGCCTTTCACTATGATCACGATATAAACAATTTAGATTTTAGTGTAAATAAAATTCCCTAACATGAAAGATAAAGCAAATAACACATTTTAAGAACACATTTTTATTTCTAAAGAGCGGATTTTAGGACCAAATTGTCTAACAGAGGTAAGACCTCAGATCTTCTGTTACACTTGAGTGAGTGATGATGGAGTTTGAAGATTATAGTTCTGTAACCAGAACTATATTCAAGGATAGGGAATGAAAAGTGGAATTTCACAGAAGCACCAGATTCAGTTTTGTTTTCATGGAAATTCAAGCCTACTTATGTCAGATGTCCTTCATTTTTTTGATAAACTTGTAAGTACTGCTTTACTATTTGATCACTTAAAGTTTGTTATAAACTAAGAAGTCTTGATTTCTTCTAATAAAAACAGTAAAATTTAAATCATGGAATAGAATGGTGTAGCTGTGGTTGAGATACTGTATTTTAATAATTGTATGAAATTTTGAGATCCAGTACTGCTAAATGAATTTCCCTGTGAGGAAAGTTTGTGATGATGACCCAGAAACAGACATGCTACTATCCAAAAAAAAAACTATTCACATCAAATCAATTTCTAGTTTCTTCCAAGTTGCAGGGGGATGCCTAGCCTTTCTTTTATTCTCTTCTTTGACAAAAGTATTACAAAAAGAAGAAAATCATTACCATTTCATGTCAGGAAAGTGGCATGGAGATGGAACTAGACTGTTTTCCATATTCCTTCTCTTGCCCTGCATCATGGTTACTTGAGTGTTTATGATATATTGTTGAATTTCCCATTTTTAAATTGGTTTATTTCTAAGTGTGACTTATAACTTTAATATACAAATTTATAATTAGGAGAAATGTCTCATAGAAATTACTATTACTTGTCTCATTCTATACTAAGGGTAAATATCAACTATTTGTATACATTCTTATACAGCTCTTAGTTGAAATGGGAACTTTCTTATTTAGTTGCAACATGAGGAAATTTGAGATGATGTTATTCCAAGACCAGATCTTTCCAAAGGATTTCTTCCAGCCTTAATTATCCACCTCACAGGAAAAACCTTTGCCATTCCCCATCCATTTTTTCTTTTGGCTCCTGAATTCCTGACACAACAAGGTTGTACATATTTCCCACACTCTTGGTTTAGCAGAGTTCTTTTATCAGTTATGTTTTTCTGCAGGAGAAACCCTCCAAAACTACATTAGACATATATGTCTCGCATGTCTTTGGATTTCATTTGTTTGTTTGTTTGTTTTTTGAGATGGCGTCTCATTCTGTTATCCAGGCTGGAGTGCAGTGGGGTGATCTTGGCTCACTGCAACCTCTGCCTCCCAGGTTCAAGTGATTCTCCTGCCTCGGCCTCCCTAGCAGCTGGAACTACAGGTGCACAGCACCACGCTCAGTTAATTTTTGTATTTTTAGTAGAGACAGGGCTTCACCATGTTGGCCAGGTTGGTCTTGATTTCTTGACTTAGTGATGTACCCTCCTTGGACTTCCCTGCTGTCAGCACTGATTTCATTTTTCTAAGCTGGGTATGGTGGATGGCTCTGGAGATTTGAGATGGGCCAAATTCTGCATCTTGGAGATAGAGTTTTGCCAAATTAGTCTGAATCAGGTGATGGCAATCTGACTTCATTAGTTTCTCATTCTGTGTCTGGGAACAGTGTACTAACCAGGCGATATTCTCATGGTAAACGGGAAGAGGAAGAATCCCCAGCATGGAAGCCATCTCAAAGCTCTATGCAAAGTGTAGTAATTTTCTGCTTATCAAAGCAAGTTAAATGATCGATTTGAAGTTCAGGAGCAAGGTAGTCAGTCTTCCTGTGATAGGAGGATACCGCAAGATTATATATCAAAGCGTCTGGTACTCAGGAATTCTTAGAAAATTGATAAATATTTTATCTAATAATAAATATTTAAACATTTGACTTGAGAGAAACTTTACCAAAGTCCTAAGAATCGGAAATATGTTTGATAAATAAATATTATTCATGGGCTGAAAACCCTGAGTGGGAAAATAGGACTAATTTCATCTGGACAATCTCTTGGAAACTCATTTTTTATTTTGAAAATAATGAGAAAATAATTTGTTCCATTCATAAGTGGTGTGCACGTGTGTGTATTTGTGTGCATATTTATGAGCTTGTGAATAATGAAATTATACAAAAGTATTAGCAGGAGGCAGATCTTATGGAGTATTGGCCTGACGGTGGTTCTCAAGAAAACCTTAGCTGCTTTTGATAAAAGCAGTTTGGATTCTGTGTATTTAAATCTGGCATTTTAAAAAGTCCATATTGGTGATGGTCTTAGTTATGACCAAGCTTCCTTTAAGGATTTAAACATTTACTATATGATCTCTGTACCGGGTTATAAAACTTCTCTAACAACTGAAGTCTCTAAAACAAATGATGGAGAGGTTACACGAAGAAAATTGTAAACACTGAAAGTGAATTTGTTCTTATTCGTGTACTAACAAATGAGGATTCAGGTTTCCCATCAATTTCAGTATGAATAATTCCAGTCTATAACAAGAACAGACCATGAATGAAATAGTTAATTTGAGTTGTTTGAAAATAAGAATGTTTTCCATAAAGAGATGATTGAACTCATCAATTAACATGCCATAGTGATTTCTGGCTTGACACTGGTCACAGCATTTAAAAGTAAAAAGAATGGGCCGGGCGNACAAAAAAACAAAAAAGTAAAAAGAATGACCCAGCACATTCACAAATTAGGTTTGCATAAAATTTAAGGTCAGGACATTCAAGCAATCACAACCAGTGATATTACATTGAGAGGTGAAGCCAGCTGGACTTCTTGGGTTGAGTGGGGAATTGGACAACTTTTCTCTAGCTTGCAAGAGGATTGTGAAATGCACCAATCAGCACTATTTAAAAACCCACCAATCAGCACTCTGTAGCTAGCCAGAGGCTTGTAATGCAACAATCAGTGCTCTGTAAAAAGCACCAAACATTGCTCTGTAAAATGCACCAATCAGCGCTCTGTAAAACACACCAATCAGCAGGATCCTAAAAGTAGCCAATCGCAGGAAGGATTGTAAAAAGGACACTCTGATAGGACAACAATGGAACCTGGGAGGGGACAAATAAGGGAATAAACCTGGTCACCCCAGCCCACAGCAACAACCTGCTCAGGTCCCCTCCCATGTTGTGGAAGCTTTGTCCTTTGGCTCCTCAAGATAAACCTTCCTACTGCTCACTCTTTGGGTCCATGCCATCTTGAAGGGCTGTAACACTCACTGTGAAGCTCCGAGGCTCCATTCTTGAAGTCAGCCAGACCATGAACCGACATGCAGGAACCAACTCCGGACACAATACCAGGATTTAAAAAATTTCTTTTTGTCTGTTCAGACATGATAACTTTTCTACCCATCATTTTTTCCATTCTAGTAGTGGTTATATTTGTTATTGGAAATTTTGCTAATGGCTTCATAGCGTTGGTAAATTGCATTGAGTGGGTCAAGAGACAAAAGATCTCCTTTGCTGACCAAATTCTCACTGCTCTGGCAGTTTCCAGAGTTGGTTTGCTCTGGGCATTTTTATTAAATTGGATTTCAAATGTGTTGAATCTAGCTTTTTATAGTATAGACATAAGACCTACTGCTTATAACCTCTGGGTAGTAACCAGCCATTTCAGCAACTGGCTTGCTACTAGCCTCAGCATATTTTATTTGCTCAAGATTGCCAATTTCTCCAATCTTATTTTCTTCACTTAAAGAGGAGAGTTAAGAGTGTCATTCTGGTGATGCTGTTGGGGCCTTTGCTATTTTTGGCTTATCATCTTTTTGTGGTAAACATAAATCAGATTGTACGGACAAAAGAATATAAAGGAAACATGACTTGGAAAATCAAATTGAGGAGTGCAATGTACCTTTCAGATGCAACTGTAACCACGCTAGTAAACTTAGTACCCTTCACTCTGACCCTGATATCTTTTCTGCTGTTAATCTCTTCTCTGTTTAAACATCTGAAGAAGATGCAGCTTCATGGCAAAGGATCTCAGGATCCCAGCAGCAAGGTCCACATAAAAGCTTTGCAAACTGTGATCTCTTTCCTCTTGCTATGTGCCATTTACTTTGTGTTCCTAATCATATCAGCTTTTAGTTTTGAGAGTCTGGATAACAAACCTGTCTTCATGTTCTGCCAAGCTATTACATTCAGCTATCCTTCAGCCCACCCATTCATACTGATTTGGGGAAACAAGAAGCTAAAGCAGACTTTTCTTTCAGTTTTGCTGCAAGTGAGGTACTGGGTGAAAGGACAGAAGCCTTTATCTCCATAGATTCACGAGAGGGGCATTGTGTGTCTTCTAGCAGAAAACAAACTGGTGGTGTATGAAACATTTTCTATTTCTTACCGTGTTTTCTCTAATGTATGTGTATGAGTAATTTCCAAACATATACCTAGAAAAGTCTTTTACCTAAAGTTATTCTAAAAATGTGTGTGTGTGTGTGTGTATGTGTGTGTGTGTATATATGTGTGTGTGTTTATGTGGATATGAAAAACTTAAGAACATTGACAATAACATACTCTTTTTTGTTTTTTCACACAAACTGCCAAATTATATAAAATATGACAAAAATTTCTCAGAATTAGGAAGAGATTTATTTCATACATGTATTTTATGTTTCACTTGTAGAATTTATGATGGCTGCTTATAATTATTAAGAACTAACAGCTTATCTCAGGAAAAATACTGCTGTTTTCTATTGTCATTTGAACCACACAAATATACCACAGAGCGTTTAAAATTCATTGTTTGAACCTCTAACTTTTTGAATGGTAAAGACATTCAATTCTAAATAAATAATGAGGATCTATCATTGGGGTTTTATTTCATTATGAATTCCTATTTTATGTTTAGTAAAAAGCAAACAGAATTGTTAGAAAACATTGCACACAATAAAATTTAAGTTACAAGCATATGCAGAGTAAATTTTTTCTATATCTCCCGTAAACTGTACTGAGGAATATTTGATTTCATACAAGTATGTGAATAGCTTAGAAAAAAGATATTCTATAAGAGGGATGAAAAATCATGATCATGATCTTGATCGTTATTATCAGCTTACGTATGCTATTACAAAAGTCATTTCTTCCAGGGTTTGAATTAAAGAATATCTTGTTTTGAAATTGAGCTCTGATGTAAATTATTTTTCATGTTTTTTCTAAAGCACTTTTAAGCCCCTGAATTGCTAATTATATCCTTACCTTCTATTTATAAAATTCCTTCTAAACTTTAGAGAACTCAAATCTTCTCTTTTCTAAAAAAAAAAAAAAAAAAACAAAAAAAAAAAAAAAAAACCTATCAATGTAAAAATGCTATAGAAATTATGGAAAATAATTCAGTGAAAGTTTTTGTAAATGTTAAAACAGTATCTATAAAATCTATGTATTAATTATGGGATGTGCCTTAACATTGTAATTTTGTTGTCAGTGATGAAAGTGTGTTGACATATTCATTACTAGGAAGTTCTATTATAAGAAAGAAATGTACAGTCTTGGTCACAGCTAAATTCTATATGACTGTATTAATTCTTGGTGTTATAAAATTTTAACGATCTTATTTAAACCTTAAAATAAATCATCCCCACACCTGATTTATGTATTTTTTAATCATATATCTCCCTCAGTACAATGTCAGAACCGTAAACAGTGAGATCATATCTCTCTTGCTTTCTGTTGACTCCCATGAACTAGAACCCAGCAACAAGAATAGATGGTCAAAAATAATATTTTAATGAACAAATAAATGGGTGGATAAAATGGATAAGTTGATGTGGTAAACCAATGAATAGGAAACTCATCACAAAATCTGCGTTGCATGAATTCCCCTGTTCTGGTCTCAGTTTAAGTTTACCGGCTTATCCAAGAAGAATCCTTCCTCAGAGGAAAAGTTTGGCTATTCCACAATTTTAGGGGAAATATCACAATAATATAGTCTTGATGCAGCTGTATCAGGTGTCTGAATTGGAGACAAGGTAGAACATCAAAATTAGGTGGCACCTATTACAATACTTTTAAAAAGCATATAGAAGACTTTGGTCTATTTGCATATGTATTTTTTTCTATTGTGAATTATATATTTGTAATATGATATATTCTAGTTGATTATTATATAAACAAAAATGGCATTTCATTTCAAAAAACTGAGTTAGTAACCAGCTACTTCACAGTGAGGTGCTCTGCTGTTTTGTCTTACATCACTTGTCCCTTGGTGGAGGTTGTGAAAGTCAGACCTCATGCCCACAGTGTGGTAATACATTCCAGTCCCAAATGGAAGGATGATCTGGATCAGGCCAGGTACTAGCCAGGGGAATAGGAGACAGTGAATGGAACCTGAGAAATCACATGTTTTTGTCCAATACCGCCCCCTCCTTGTGCCACTGAGATGTGCTCATGCCTTCCAGTCATGGCTGACTTTATGAGCATATGACTTGCATAGTTGTACAGGGTTTTGTGCTTATAGGGGCTTGTACTTAGAGGTATTCTATGCTTGGATTAATTTTCTGCACTTGCTGTTTAGTTTGTCAGACAGAGGTTACTCCTCTGCTGAAGAGGGAATGGTCTTGCAATAATTCCACAGAGATTTATTCTCCCCTCTCCTACAGGCTTGTCAGTGACATGAACAGAGTCCTATAATGCCCACTGTGCATGCCTCTAGCAGCTTTGACTTGTGTTGGATCACCTGGCACAGTGGCCAGAGCAGCTTGGACCACAGCCCATATCTGCTGTAGAGCCCTCTTTTGTTCTGGGTTCCACTTGAGACCAGTAGCCTTTGGAAACTTCATTAATGAGTCAGAGCAATATTCTCAAATGTGGAATATGTTGGCTCCAAAATCCCAATAGGCCCCCAAAATATTGTGTCTCTTTTGTAGTGATAGGAAATATATAGGGGGAGCAAAATGCCGTTACTTTAACAAAGGTTGTTTTGACATGTGGACTAGGGCCACTGAAGGCTTTAAAACATCACCTATGTGGTAAGTCCCTGAATCTTCTCAAGTTTATTTCTTTTCTTTTGGTATTTTACTTCCATTCAACTTTAGGATATTTTACTATATTTAAGAAACTTTCCATTTCCTGATTATTGTACCAAGTAATATATTATTATTGTTGTTATTATTTTGAACAGGTTCTCATTCTGTCCCTGAGGCTGGGGTACAGTGGCAGGATCACAGCTCACTGCAGCCTCAACCTTCTGGGCTCAAGTGATTCTCCTGCCCCTGCATTGCTAGCAGCTGAGACTGCAGGGGCACAACACCACGCCTGACTAATTTTTGTGTTTCCTGGAGGGATATGATTTCACCATGTTTGTGTGGCTGGTCTCAGACTCCTGGACTTGAGTGATCTGCTCCTGTCAGTCTCCTAAAGTGCTGTGATTAGTCATGTGCCACAGAGCCTGGGATGTAATATTAATATATTAAATTAGCACGATGTTTTAAAAAATGCAAGTTAAACTGAGAATAGAAGTGACATAGCTCTGACATAAAACAGTGAAGCAGTGTTATTATTCTAAACACAAGGCAAATTGTTTTGATTTTCCCTCTTAATGGGTGTAGATTAAGAAATGTTCAACAAATCACGAGCGCCGTATAAAGTGCCAGAAGCTCTGCTCTGCTCCATGAAGATAGCATATCCTGGAAAGCATTGGTGAGTGCTGATTTAAGTTTATGGTAGTCTGCATTCATTCTATAACCCATCTGGTTTTGATGGAGGCCAGATAGGTTAAGTGAATCGGGTTATAGAAAGGACTATCATCCTCTGTAACTTTCAAGTGTTTTGTCACGGCAGTGACCAATTCCAATTCCTTAGAGAATGCAGTTATTATATTTTATACATTGTGTTGCCAGTAGAGGAGAATTTCAAAGGCTTTCCCTTGGTCCTGCTATAATAATGTTCCTTACTCTACAATTCAGGAAGAATGTGACAGTTCTGCCAGCTGCCATACATATCCATTTCAATTACACATTAGGAAGTTGTAATAACTACAAACGGATTAGATCCACCTTGGGATGGGCATGAGCCGAAGCTCTAGGTAGCATCTGACCTTCAAAACTCCCACTGCAGGCTGGATGTGATGGCTCATGCCTGTAGTCCTAGTACTTTGCGAGGCCAAGATGAGAAGATCATTTGAGAGCAGTAGTTCCCTGTGCAGCATATGGAAACCCCGTCTCTACAAAAAATTTTTTTTAAATTAGCTGGTGTGATTGTGCATGCCCATAGTTCCAAATACTTGGGAAGCTGAGGCAGGAGGATTGCTGGAGCCCAGGCATGCAAAGCTGCAGTGGGCTATGATCCCGCCTCTGTACTCCAACTTGGGTAACCGAGGGAGACTCTGTCTCAGAAGAAGAAAAAAAAAGAAGTGTAAGTTCTCACTGGTGTCTTAAATATCAAGTAAAACAATATCAAGTCAATAATTAACAACCTTTGGTTCCTGCCTATAGCAAACAGGTAAAATGGAAAGTAGTTACACAAATAGTATATTAACTCCTAAGAAAAATGACCAAAGAGAGTTGTATTATCTTCTTTTTTTGTTGCTGTTTTTTGTTGTTGTTGTTGTTTTTGAGATAGAGTCTTGCTGATGTAAATTATTTTAGTATTTTTTCTAAAGCACTTTTACACCCCTGAATTGCTAATTATATCCTTATCTTCCATTCAAAAAATTCCTTCTAAACTTCAGATAAAAGAATCCAAATCTTCCTTTTCTAAAAAAAAAATTATCAGTGTAAAATAGTATAGAAATTATGAAAATAATTCATTGAAACTTTTGTAAATGTAAAATGGCATCTATGAAATCTGTGTTTTATTTATAGGATGTATTTTGGAGTTATAATTTTGTTGTCAATGAAGAAATGAAAGTGTGTTGACATATTAATAGGAAGTTCTATTATCAGATGGTAATGTACAGTCTTGTTCACAGCTAAATTCTACATAACTTTATTAATTTTTTGTGTTAGGAAATTTTAACAATGTCAATTAAACCTTAAGATAAATTATCCCCACACCTGATTTATGTTTTTTTTAAACTCATGTATCTTCCTCAGTACAATGTAAGAACTGTAAAAAAAGAGATTCTAGCTCCCAGGACCTAGAATCCAGCACCAAGAATAGATGGTCATAAATGATATTTTAATGAACAAATAAATGGGTGGATAAAATGGATAAGTTGATGTGGTAAACCAATGAAAAGGAAACTCATCACAAAATGTGCAATTGCATGAACTCCCCTCTTCTGGTCTCAGGTTAAGGTTACAGCCTTACGTAAGCAGAATCCTTCCTCAAAGGAAAAGTTTGGCTATTCCACAATTTTAGGGGAAATATCACAATAATATAGTCAATGCAGCTGTATCAGGTGTCCAAATTGAAGACAAGGTAGCACATCAAAATTAGATGGCACCTATTACAATATTTTTAGAAAGTGTATAAATGACTTTGGTCTATTTGCATAAGTATTTTTTCTATTGTGAATTATATATTTGTATTATATTTTCTAGTTGATCATTATTTAAACAAAAATGGCATTTCATTTCAAATAATTGAGTTAGTAACCAGCTACTTTACTAAAATATTTTTTAATGTATTACCTGTTATTAAGGTGATGACATTTATTTAGAAGTCAAGTTCAAGACAAAAATGGCAGGGACATATGGAAATTGAGACAGGAACAAACGTGAAACAATGTGTGGTGATGTGTGGTGTGACTCTGCTGGCAACCACTTCACAGTGAGGTGAGAGAGACAGCATGGTGGTCATCAGATGCGTGCACTTGGCTCCAGCACTTTTCCAGAAGGGTTACAAGGGGAAACCACAGCCTGCATTAGTCCAGGGATGAGAGAGTGAGAAGGGAGAATGGAGAATGTATCTGTTCAACTGTCTTCTGTCTTTGATTTCCCATTGGCCATCGTTTACCAGAGACAGAACTATCATCTCTGCTGTTCTGCCTTTCATCATCCAGTCCTTTGGTGGAGGTTATGAAGGTCAGATCTCATGCCCACAGTGTGGTGATGCATTCAAGTCCCAAATGGAAGGATGATCTGGAACAGGCAAGGTGTTGACCAGAGGAATAGGAGAGAGTGAGGGGAATCTAAGAAAGCACGTGTTTGTGTCCAATACCACCACTTGTGCCACTGAGATGTGCCAATGCCCTCCAGTCATGGCTGCTTTTGAGCATCTGACTTGCACAGTTGTACAGGGTTTTGTGCTTCTAGGGGCTTGTGCGTAGAGGGACTGTATGCTTGGATTAATGTTCTGCACTTGCTGTTTTGTTTATCAGACAGAAGATACTCCTCTGCTGAAGAGGGAATGGTCTTGCACTAATTCCATAGGAATTTGCTCTCCCCTCTCCTACAGGCTTGTTAGTGATATGCACAGAGTGCTATAATGCCCACTGTGCATGCCTCTAGCAGCTTTGAATTCTGCTGTATCATCTGGTACAGTGGCCGGAGCAGCTTGGACTAAAACCTGTATCTGATGTAGAGCCCTCTTTTGTTCTAGGTTCCATTTTAGACCAGTAGCCTTTGGAAGTTTCGTTAATGAGTCAGAGCAATATTTTCAAATGTGGAATATGTTGGCTCCAAAATCCCAGCAGGCCCCCAAAACATTGTGTCTCTTTTGTAGTGATGGGAAATATATGGAGACAGCAACATACTGTTTACTTTAGAAAAGACTGTTTGGACATGTGGACTGGGGACACTGAACGCTTTAAAACATCACCTATATTGTAGGTCTCTGAATCTCCTCAGGTTTATTTCTTTTCTTATGATATTTTCCTTCCATTCAACATTAGGGTATTTTATTGTATTTAAGAAACTTGTCATTTCCTCATTATTGTACCAACTAATATATTATTATTATTGTTATTATTTTGAACAGGTTCTCATTGTGTCCTTGAGGCTGGAGTGCAGTGGCGGGATCACAGTTCATTACAGCCTCAACCATCTGGGCTCAAGTGATTCTCCCACCTCCACATTGCTAGCAGCTGGGAAAGCAGGAGCGCACCACCACACTGGGCTAATTTTTGTATTTTCTGGAGGGCTAGGATTTCACCATGTTTCCCAGGCTGGTCTCAAACTCGTGGGCTCAAGTGATCTACCCATGTCGACCTCCAGAAGTGCTGGGATTACAGTCATGTGCCACAGGGCCCAGTCTTCATATTATTAATATATTAAATTAGGTCGATGATTTAAAAAAAGAAAAGTAAATTAAACCGAGAACAGAAGTGACATAGCTCTGACATAAAACAGTGAAGCAGTGCTATTATTCTTAATACAAGGCAAATTGTTTGATTTTCCCTCTTACTGGGTGTAGATTAAGAAACATTCACCAAATCACGAGCCCTATAAAAAGTACCAGAAGCTATGCTCTGCTCAGTGAAGATAGCATATCCCAGACAGCATTTGTGAGTGTTGATTTAAGTTTATGGTAGTCTGTATTTATTTTATAACCGATCTGGTTTCGGCAGAGGCCAGATAGGTTAAGTGAATTGGCTTATAGAAAGGACTACCATCCTCTGTAACTTGCAAGTGTTTTGTCATGGCAGTGACCAATTCCATTCCTTAGGGAATGCGGTTATTATATTTTATACATTGTGTTGCCAGTAGTGGAGAATTGCAGAGGCTTCCTCTTGGTCCCACTATAATAATGTCCCTTACTCTACAGTTCAGGAAGAATGTGACAATTCTGCTAGCTGCCTTAGATATCCATTTCAATGACCCATTCAGGAAGAGGTAATAACGACAAACTGAGTAGATTCACCTTGGGATGGACATGAGCCAAAGCTCTAGGTAGCATCTGACCTTCAAGCACTCCTCCTGCAGGCTGGATGTGATGGCTCATGCCTGTAGTCCTAGTACTTTGGGAGGCCAAGGTGGGAGGATCTTTTGAGAGTAGGAGTTCTCTGTGCAGCATATGGAAACTCCAACTCTACAAAAAATTTAAAAAATTAGCTGGCGTGGTGGTGCATCCCTATAGTTCCAAATACTTGAGAAACTGAGGCAGGAGGAATGCTTGAGCCCAGGCACTCAAGGTTGCAGTGGACTATGATCCTGCCACTGTACTCCAGCTTGGGTAACAGAGGGAGATTCTGACTCAGAAGAAGAAGAAAAAAGAAGTGTAAGTTCTCACTGGTGTCTTAAATATCAAGTAAAACAAGATGAAATCAATAATTAACAATCTTTGGTTCCTGCCTAGAGCAAACAGGTCAAATGGAAGGTAGTTATACAAATACTATATTAACTCCTAAGAAAACGAACCAAAAGACAGTTTTATTATTATCTTTTTTGTTGTTGTTGTTGTTGTTTGTTTTTTGAGATGGAGTCTTGCTCTGTCTCCCAAGCTGGAGAACAGTGGTGTGATCTCGATTACCTACAACCTTCACCTCCTGGGTTCCAGTGATTCTCCTGGTGCAGCCACCTGAGTAGCTGGGATTATAGGTGTGCATCATCACACCTGGCTAGTTTTTGCATTTCTAGTGGATACAGGGTTTCACTGTATTGGCCATGCTGGTTTCGAACTCCTGACCTCATGTGATCCACCTGCCTCGGCCTTCCGAAGTGCTGGGATCACAGGCCTGAGCCACTGCACCAGCCTATTATCTGCTTTTTTTTTTTTTTTTTTTTTTTTT
>NW_016821510.1:33191-65126 GCF_001698545.2 Rhinopithecus bieti | reverse complement strand
AGGAAGTCTACGTCCACATTCTTAATGTTATTCTTACTTCAAAACATCAGATTTTGAGCTTCTGTATTTTACCAAACACCTTTTTTTCTTATTTCCAATTTAATTATTTATGAAAACATTTCAATGTGGCAGAAATTAGTTAATTTCCAATAAATTATGATAATATAGACATTAAATATACAGGACAATTTTTCTAAATTTATTCCTAAGTGAAATAATTCTGCACATATTTTTACCATTCAAAGATTATAACACCATGCATATGTACACATGTGTGAGGAAAAATATTTTGATACTACAAATTTTTTGAATATTAGAGAAAAATTAGTAGAAAGATAATTTTGTTAAGGCATAAAACATATTTAGTGTAACTACTTTGACTACTATAATAAAATCACCCAGATTTTGTGACCATAGCTGAGAAGGTAAATAAGCAGTCAAGAGAATTTAACTTGGTAATAATGCTATTAAAAGATGAAATGCAGTTTATACACTCTATAAGTGCACAGAGTATTTGTTTAAGTTCATATGAAAGTGGAAAAAAATTAAACAGCCAAAAAGAGAGTATTCTTTGCTAGAGGTCACTTTTGCCATAATTTTTAGAATGGGGTAAATGAAAAAAAGGTCTCAAGTAAATCATTAGATATATGTTGGTTTCATGTTTTTCTTGATGAAATACTATGTGAGGGTATTTTTCTAACCCTGATTCTGAGATTAATGTAAGAATCGTGTCCAGCACCGTGGCTCATGCCTGTAATCCAAGCACTTTTGAAGTCGAGGCTGGTGGATCATGTGAAGTCAGGAGTTGCAGACCGGCCTGGCCAACATAGTGAAACCCATTGTCTACTAAAAATATAAAAACTAGCTGGATGTAGTGGTGGGCACCTGTAATCACAGCTACTTGGGAGGCTGAGGCAGGAGAATGGCATGAACCCGGGAGGCAGAGTTTGCAGTGACCCATCGTGCCATTTCACTGCAGCCTGGGTGACAAGAGTGAAACTCCATCTGAAAAAAAAAAAAAAAAAGTAAAGCCATGAGTAAGAATAATAGTGTTCTCCAATGACCCTTATCTCTAGTACTTTGAAGACTCAAATCACATTTATTAAATAACATTCTCCCTTTTAGCTGACATCATCATCATTACTATCATCATCTACATTTACATGTATCTTATTAAATGATTTATTTCTGAAATATTTACACACATAATTTGGATTCGTCGACTGGCATATATCTACAGAGATGTCATTATGGCGAAAAGTTATATTAGTAAACGGCAAATTTCAAGTCAGCTGAATTACTATAGCATTTGGCAAGTTAGCGTACAGCTGCAGTTTAAAATATTTTGCTTAAAGAAAACAATTATAGATTATAGATGATATTAAACTAATCCAAGGGAGACACTATAAAATATTTTGATTTAGTATAAATAAATTTCACTTATTAAAAATAAATATAACATTTCATGATCAAGCTCTTATTTCTAAAGGAGAGGATTTTAGTGCTAAATTTTTGAATCAAACAGAACTAAATCTTCCTCATATCTTTCTCTATGTCATTTGGATAATGATGAATTAAGGCACAGGCAACTGTTGTTTACAATGTAAACAAAGTGAAAATTAATTCATGGAATACAATGATGTAGCTGTTGTTGATGAACTGTATTTTATCACTATTGCAATGATATTCTGGATTCAGTGCATGCTCATTGAGTTCCCCCTGAGGCAAAGTTATGTTGCGTGAGGACACAGCAAAAGCAAGCTACTGTCTCCAGAAAGCTACTCACATCAACCTTCATTTCCAGTTTCTTTTCAAATTGCAAGCGCAAATTCTACATGAGTTTTATTCTATTCTATTCTATTCTCTAACCAAAGCATTGGGAAAAGAAGAAAATTGTTACCATTTTCATTTCTAACATACTGAAACAGAAATCAAAAAATTCAAAAAACCAAAAGCACTGTAAAAAGAACATGGTGTTAAGAGTAGTTTGTTCAGTTCCCCCATGGAAAACGATTTATGGAAGGAGAATAAAAGATTATTCTGAACACAAAAGCAATAAGACTGAAAACATGAATTATCAATATTGAGAATCCAATAGACAGTGTTAACCAGTTAGATGCAGTAGAAGAGAGAATTAGCAAATTGGAAAATAGCTACACAGAATGAAACATAGAGAGAAAGAGATTGAAAATACAAGGCTAGAGGGTAACACATTGATGCTACCATCAGAACACCTAATGTACTGCTTGGGTAACACATTGATGCTATCATCAGAACACCTAATGTACTGCTGGAGTTCTGTCAGATCAGAGGAGAGAATCGCACAAGAGAAATGTTGCAAGGATTTTTCCAAAAGTGGTAAAATGTATCCCTCCATATATTTTTTGTAATCTCAAACTTTAGGCATGATAACTAAAACCAATTAACAAAAAATAATAAAGGGCACCAAAGATCAATAGAAAATCTGAAAAGTAGCTAGAGGTAGAAGATAGAATATGTTGGAAAGAACTACATTCTAAATACAACCTGATTTTAACAGAAAATATGGAAGCAGGAATTCAAAGGAATCATGTCTTCTAAGCATTTCCAAAGAGTAGTAGACTTTCATAAACAGAAATTGAAAATGCTATTTTTCTGATACAACAAAAATTACTGAAAATACAAAGTTGAACATGCAAGGAGCAATAACAATTAATGACAATAAAAAATAAGTGTGTAACTCTAAATTAATCATGACTGTGTAAACCAGTAGTGTCTTGTTGGATTAAGTGTATAATTGATATATGCAAATAGCAATAAAGAGACTGGAGATAAAAGTGACAGGAATAAATTTAGTCAAACCATGTTTTGGGCTTTTCTATGACTGTGAGATAATCAAGGACCCTGTAATCCTATACCCAGCTATATATATGCAAAGGAATTGTAGCAAATGATATGTGAAAGAATGTTCATTGTAGCATTATTCTAATAGCTCAAAAAAATAAGCTGCCCATATGTATATCAAATAAGGATGGATTCATAATTACAGTAAAATCATAAAATAGAAAAATCTAGAGAAGTGAAAAGAAATGAATCACATGTACGTGTACCTATGTGATGAAATTTCAGATACATGATGTTGAGCCCAGGAAGTCATGAATAAGAACATATAGGATTGCACCTCTACACAGTTCAAAGCAGGCCAAACCAAGCTACTGAATTTTGGGTTGCATACCTAGTTGGTAAAGTATAAAGAAAATTGAAAAAAATGATCATCATAAATTATGGATGTTGCTTATCACAGGTGTGAAGAAAGTTGTAGGGGATTGGGAAGTGGCATTGAGGTAAACCTAGGCTCTTAGCAATGTCCATGTCTTGCCCTACATAATGGTTACATGAGTGTTTATGATACATTGCTATGTTTTCCACTTTCATTTTAGCCCATTTCTAAATGTGCAGTCTAGCTATAATATAAAAAATATTAATGAGGAGAAGTGTTCCATGAAAATTATTACTCTGCTCATTAGATACTGAATGGAAAAATCCACTATTTGTATACTTTCATGTATAACTCCAAAAGATTTTAAGTAGAAGTGATCTGATTTTTGTTGCAACTTTTGGAAATTTGACATGATGTTAACTGCCAACTCCAGATTTTCAATAGGTTTTCTTTTAGGTTTAATTATCCACTTCATATGACAAAACTTTGACATTCTCCATCTATTTTTCCCTTGGATCTAGAATTCCTAACACAACAAGAGTGGACATATTTCCCACAGTCTTAGTTTAGCAGAATATCTATATCGCTTATGTTTTTTCTAAAAGAAAAAATCCTCCCAAACTGCCTTAGGTATTTGTGTCTCATATGTCTTTGGATTTCATTTTTCTAAGTTAGGTTCGGTGGATGACTGCGGTGATTGGAGTTGGGCCACGTACTGCATCTTGAAGCTAGTTAGAGTTTGGCTGATTTAGGCTAGATCAATCTATGGCATTCTGACTCCATTAGTTTCTCATTCTTCTTCTGGGAACAGTGTACTAGTCAGATGATGTCCTCATGGAGAATGGAAAAGAGCAAGAAACTCCAATATGGAAGCCGTCTTAAATCTCCGTGTAAAGTCTACTAATTTCCTGCTGACTGAAGCAAATTACCCGACTGAATGCGGAGTCTAAGGTCAAGGTAGTCACTCTGCCTGTGATGGGAGGATACTGCAGGATTATATGACAAAGTGTAGGGGACTTAGAAATATTTATAAAATTGCTGAATAGTTTAATTAAATAATATTTAAACAAAAAGCAGACTTGAGACTAAATTTACCAGAAGCCTAAGCATGAGAAACATGTTTGATAAATATTATTCATTGTCCAACAACCCTGAGTGGAATACGAGTAATTCCACCTGGAGGACTCGTTTTCCATTTGGGGAATTATAAGAAAATAATTCCTTCCATCCCCTGAGGTTGTGAGCATATGTGTGTCTATTAATCATTATCAGAAACCAGATTTTTAGGTGTATTGGCCTCCCAGGACTTTCCAAGATAATCTTGGATGATATTGATAAAAGGTTTAGGTTCTGGTATTTACATTGTGTATTAAAAAAACATATTCATATGATTCTAGTTATGACCAACCACCTTAAACAATTTAGACATTTACTGTTTGATATCTGTATTGGGTTTTAAAATTTCCCTATGTAACAACTGAAGATGCTGAACACAAATTATGGGGAGGTTAAACAAGTAAAAAAATTGCAAAACAATAAAAAAGAATATGCCTTTATTTGCACACTAACACATAAGAATTCACTTTTCACTTCATCCTCAGTATAAAAAATTTCAGCATACAGCAAAGACAGACACTGTATGAAGAGGAATGAATTTGAGCTCTTTTGAGAATAACAATATTTTCTATTTCTATAAAGACAGCTTTGGCCTCATCCATCAGCATATGCTGGTGTTTTCCTGTTGACATTAACCACTGAATTTAAAGGCAGAAAATGTTATTGCACATTTAAAAATCAAGTGTTTATTAAATTTCAGGTCTGGCTATTAAAGGAATCACAACCACTGTTATTAAGCCGGCATTTTTTTCTTTCTTTTTGTTTGTTCAAACATGATATGATTTCTGCTTATTATTTTATCAGTTCTGGTATTGTTTACATTTGTTCTTGGAAATGTAGCCAATAGCATCATAGCTCTAGTAAATGTCATTGACTGGGTTAAGACACAAAAGATCTCCTCAGCTGACCAAATTCTCACTGCTCTGGTGGTTTCCAGAATTAGTTTATTCTGGGATAAATTAGTGTATTGGTATGCAACTGTGTTTACTTTCACTTTATTTAGTTTAGAAGTAGGAATTGTTGCTTCTAATGTCTCGACAATAACCAAACATTTCAGCATCTGGTTGCTACTAGCCTCAGCATATTTTGTTTGCCCAAGATTTGACAATTTCTGCAACCTTATTTTTCTCCACCTAAAGAAGAGGATTAAGAATGTTGCTCTGGTGATACTGTTGGGGCCCTTGCAATTTTTGATTCATAATCTTGCTCTGGTTACCACAGATGAGAGTGTGTGGACAAAAGAATATGAAGGGAATTTGTCTTGGAAGATCAAATTGAGGAATGCAATACACCTTTCAAACATGTCTGTACCCACACTAGCAAACTTCACACCCTTCACTCTGACACTAATATCTTTTCTGCTGTTAATCTGTTCTCCGTGTAAACATCTCAAGAAGATGCAGCTCCATGGCAAAGGATCTCAAGATCTCAGCACCAAGGTCCAGATAAAAGCTTTCCAAACTATGATCTCCTTCCTCATGTTATTTGGCATTTACTTTCTGTGTCTAATCACATCAACTTGGAATAGTAGGACACAGCAGAGCAAACTTGTGTTCCTGCTTTGCCAGACTCTTGCAGTCATGTATCCTTCCTTCCACTCATTAATCCTGATTCTGGGTAGTAGGAAGCCAAAACAGACCTTTCTTTTCATTTTGGGGCCGGTGACATGCTGAGTGAAATAACAGAAACCCTCAACTCCGTAGATTCACAAGGGGAGCATCGTGTATCTTCTAGCAGAAAACAAACTGATAGTATCTGGAATATTTTATATTTCCATTGGTTTTTCCATAGTGTATGTATTTGAGTAATTTCAAAACAGATACCTAGAAAAGTCTTATAGGTATATATATATATATGTGTGTGTGTGTGTGCGTGCGCGCACGCATGTGTATGAATAACAACACTGACCATAAACTACGAAGCTGAGTATATTTCACACATATATGTATGTATACTTTATGATAGTTCATCATGTGATATTTCATGTGAAGAATTTATTATCTCTCCTTATAATTAAGAACTTACAGTTTTTATCAGGACGTCATTTCTCTTTTCCATTTTAATTTGTACCACATATATGTACTTAACTGTCATTGTTTGAACCTAATTTTTTGGATGGTAAAACATTCAATTCTAAATCGATGAGAATGTATCTTTGGGGCAGGTTTTATTTTATTATGAATTCTTATTTTATGTTTTGTAGAAAGTGAATAGAATTTTTGTTAGATAATGATGGACACTATAAAATTTGAGTGACAAACATATGTAAATTTTGTATATGTATACCAAAAACAGTACTAAAGTGTACTAGGTTTAATACCAGTATGTGAATAGCTTAGAAAAAAAAACACCATTTCTATAATAGAAATGAAGAAACATGATCATGATAATTTCAGTGCTGTTGTAATTTTTTATGTGTAGTTAGAAAAGTCATTTCTTCTACTTTTGAATTAAAGAAAACTTCTTTTGAAGTTGATACCTGATGTCAAGTATTTCAATTTATTTTGTTTAGACATCTCTGAGCCCCTGAATTTTCAGTGTTCTCCTTTATCTCCCATTCCTAATATTCCTCAAAAAAATTCAAATATTCCCTTTCTTAAAAAAATCTCAATTTAAAGAGGTTATGGAAACTATGGATCATAATTGAATGAAACATTCTGAAAATGTTAAAAATCATCTGTCAAATCTATATCATGATGACAGGAAATGTATTAATGATATGTTTTACTGGGGGTGGGCTGTGAGCTGAGGCTCCTCAGACATCTCTTTCTATTTTTAGTTTGTTTTCCCCCATAGTTTCTCCAGCATTTGGCTCAAGGCGCCGAGGGCACATGTGACAAGAAGGTGCCTGCTTTTTAAATCTTGGCAGTTCTTCTGTGTCAGTTCTGAGACAGACGGTACACTAAAACACATCATGAAGGCCCGTTTTGAAGGGTAGGGGAATAAGCCTCCATCTATTCATGTGAGGTGTGTCGAAGCACTTGGACATGTTTTCAAACTACCAAATTTGATAATTCAGAAATGTGCTCCCTTTTCCAACTTCATCCTGATACAAATGTATGATCTCTGGATGCTGCCAATATTCTCCTCAATTCCATCACCAGCCTTTCTCCATAATTCAGAATCCGTAGACTAAGTTGTAAAACTAATGACTGTCAATGTATTCTACATGAAATAGTTGGCCAGAGAAAGAGAAAAGCATGATAAGTAGTAAAAATATATACACAGTTTTGCTTACACTAATGATCCAATAACACCCATAGGACCAAGCCTCCCACAGATACTTTCTATAAATTCCGGATAAAATATTTTAAAAACAGCCATCCATAGGCAATGGAGAATGAACAAAAGAGGCAGATACTGGAGAGTGGTCGGCACTTGGAACAAGGGAATAGCAAAGAGTGAGTTTCCTGATTTTATAGCTGGCCCTAGTGTGCACCATGCAGAGGACTAGAACGTCAGTAGAAAAGCTGTAGACTTACTGGGTTGAAATAACAGAGGACTGAGTTTGGGATAACATGAGCAGCAGGAGGTCAGGAGAAAATCTGAGAAAGAAGACGGACAGAAAATGGGAGCTCCAACTACTGAATATAAACTACCCAAACTACTGAATATAAACTATCCAAAGCTTTGGCTGGTCCCTATACCATGCATGTGTAGGGCAGACTTCATGTAGCCCAGCTAAAATAATTAAATTGAGATTTCAGTTATCATCAAGCACAGTGAAGACAGAGATAGCAACAAAACACATTACTTTAGGCAAAGATACTCTTTTCTTGAAAACCCAAACTACATTCCATTACCTTACATAACAGTCCTATTCCTTATCCATTCTTGTTTCTAGCATGGTTCTAACTCCTACTTTTATTCATTACATTAATCAAAGTAATTCTCTTCCATAGAGAAAACTGGAAGTTAGGTAATTGGAGTCTATTAAAAATAACTATTTTGGCAGATGTGCAAAATTATCAAGCACATATATTACAACTTTCTATAGTCTTATACATTCTTTTTACACTTGTTTGAATTGGTCTACAAAACTCCCTTGTTTGTTAATGTAATCCAAACAAATAACCATTCCATAAAATATAAGAATAGAAGTTACATGTATTTATTTTTTATTAATAACCTATGATTGGTGACTACATTTCAGTATTCCACTTTACCTAGAAATTATCCGAAGATTTTCATGAACTCACTGAATTTAATATTAGTCTAAGGTCTTAAACTGAACTAGGAATATTAGAAATTAAATTTAAACTGACAGGCTACAGAAAATAATTACTGTCAATTTGTGGAATTTTTCATAATTTGTGTTTAGTTATTTGAAAACATAATTTTATATTTTTTGGTATTTTAACATTATATGGACATATTAGTTTACCTTATCTGTAAACAGATATAGGAAGTTTAGGATTTTCTTTTTTTTTAATTTATTTTTAGTTGTGTGGATACATATTAGGTGTATATATCTATTTGATACATGAGATATATTGATACAAGCATGTAATATCACATAATGAAGAATAGGGTAGCCATCCCCTCAAACATTTACTCTTTTTTGTTTACAAACAATTCAGTTATGCACTTTTAGCTATTTTAAAATGTGCAACGAAATTATCATTTACTATAGTCACTCTGCTCTACTATCAAATAGTAGGTCTTATTCATTCTTTCTTTTTTTTTGTAATCATTAATCAGACACACCTTCCCTTTAGACTCCACTACCTTTCCCAGCCTTTGTTCACCATCCATGTACTCTCTATGTCCATGAGTTCAATTGTTTTGATTTTTAGATCTCTCAAATAAGTGAGAATGTGAAATGTTTGCCTTTCTGTGCAAGCATTACAGTTTTGTTTCTGACATATTGAACTTAATATAATAATCTCCAATTTTATCCATATTGCTGCAAATGACAGGATCTCATTTTTTAATGGCTGAATAGTACTCCATTGTATATGTGTACCACATTGTCTTTATCTGTTCATCTGTTGCTGGACACTGAGGTTGCTTCCAAACCTTGGCTATTGTGAACAGTGCTACAACAAACATGGGAGTGTAGATACTGGTTTGAAACACTTATTTCCTTTCTTTTGGGTATATGCCCAGAAGTGAGATTGGAAAATATGGTAGCTCTAGTTTTAGTCTTTTGAGAAAACTTTCAAATGTTTTCTATAGTGGTCATACTAATTTATATTCCCACCTGCAGTGTGCAATAGTTCCCGTTTCTCCACATCCTCACCAGCACTTGTTACTGCCTGTCTTTTGGATATGAGCTGTTTTAACTGGGATGAGATGATATCTATCTTATTTTAGTTTTGGTTTGCATTTCTCTGATGATCAATGATGTTGCGCGCATTTTCATATGTTTGTTTGACATTTGTGTATCTTCTTTTTAGAAATGCCTATTCAAGTATTTCACCCATTTTTTGATCAGTTTGTTAGGTTTTATTTCCTATATAGTTGTTAAAGCTCCTTTTATATTCTGGTTATTAATCCCTTCCCAGATGAGTAATTTGCAAATATTTTCTCCCATTCTGTGGGTTGTCTCTTCACTTTGTTGATCATACCCTTTGCTGTGCAGAAATTTTGTGTTTTTTTTAACTTGATGTGATCCCAATTGTGCATTTTTGACTTGGTTGCCTGTGCTTGTGGGGTATTACTACTCAAGAAATTTTTGCTCAAGCCAATGTTCTAGGGAGTGTCTCTGATGTTTTCTTATGGGAGCTTCATGGTTTGAGGTCTTAAACATACATCTTTAATCCATGTTGATTTGATATTTGTATAGACGTGTAGGTCTAGTTTCATTCTTCTGCATATGGATATTCAGTTGTCCCAATATCATTTATTGAAGAGACTGTCTTTTCCCAGTGTATGTTCCTGGCATCTTTTTCAAAAATGAGTTCACTGTAGGTGTGTGCATTTGTTTCCAAGTTGTCTGTTCTGTTCCATTGGTCTATGTGTCTGTTTTAATGCCAGTACCATGCTGTTTTGTTTACTATAGCCTCTGTAGTAGCTCTGATGTAGGCTTTTACAGCTATAAGTTTCCGTCTTAGTATTGCTTTTGCTGTGTTTCATAGATTTGGTATGTTTTGTTTCCACTATCATTTGTTTCTAGCAAATTTTCAATTTCCTTTTAAATTTCTTTGTTGACCTACTTGTCATTCAGGAGCATATTGTTTCATTTCCACATGTTTGTATAGTTTCCAATATTCTTCTTGCTATTAATGTCCAGTTTTATTCCATCGTGGTCAGAGTAGATGTTTGGTAATATTTCAGTTTTTTGGATTGTTTAAGACTTGTTTTGTGATCTAACATATGGTCTGTCCTTGGGAATAATCCATGTGTTGAAGAAAATAATGTTTATTCTGCAACTTTTGGATGAAATATTATGTAAGTATCTAATAATCAATTTGTTCCACAGTGCAGATTAAGTCTGATGATTTTTTGTTGATTTTCTGTCTGGAGGACAGTGTCTGAAAGTGGAATGTTGAAGTCTCCATCTATTATTGAATTGGGGCTGTTCTCTTTGATTTGCTCTAATAATATTTGCTTTATATATCTGGGTGCTCCAGTGTTGAGAACATATATATTTACAATTATTTACATATCCTTCTGGTGAATTGACACTTTTATCCTTATATGGTGACCTTCTTAATCTCCAGATAGTTTTTGTCTTGAAATCTATTTTGTCTAATATTAGTATAGGTACTCTACTTTTTTTCGGTTTCCATTGCCATGGAATATCTTTATCCATCCCTTTATTTTCTGTTTGTGCATGTCTTAATGGGTGAAGTGTGTTTTTTACAGGCAACAGATTGGAGTTTTATGATGTTGTTGTTTTCTGTATTTCCATTTAGCCAGACTATGTCTTTTGATTAGAGAGTTTAGTCGATTTACATTCAATGTTATTAATGGTAATAAGGTCTTACTTCTGTCATTTTATTATTTATTTTCTTGCTATGTTGTAGTCTGCTATTCTTTCCTTCCTTCCTATTTCTCTTTAGTGAAGGTTATTTTCTCTGGTTATATGATATAGTTTTTTGCTTTTTATTTTTTGTGTATCCATTCTATGCTTTTAGGTTTGAGATTACCATGAGGCTTGCAAATGCTATCTTCTAACCCATCATTTCAGACTAATAACAACTTAGTGTGGTTTACATAAGCAAACAAACAATCACAAAAACAAAACAAATGAGGACTCTGCACCTTAACTCCATCTTCTCTGGTTTTAACTTTTTGTTTTCACTATTTATATCTTATGGTACTCTCCATGTCTTCAAAGATTGTTGTAGCTATTTTTAAAAATTATACTTTAAGTTCTGGGATACATGTGCAGAACACGCAAGTTTGTTACATAGGTATACATGTGCCATGGTGGTTTGCTGCACCCATCAACCCATCATCTACATTAGGTATTTCTCCTAATGCTATCCCTAGCTCCCCACACTCCAAAAGGCCCAGGCGTGTGATGTTCCCCTCCCTGTGTCCGTGTGTTCCCATTGTTCAATTCCCACTTATGAGTGATAACATGCGGTGTTTGGTTTTCTGTTCCTGTGCTTGTTTACTGAGAATGATGGTTTCCAGCTTCATCCATGTCCCAGCAAAGGACATGAACTCGTCTTTTTTTAGTATTCCATGCTATACATGTGCCACATTTTCTTTATCCAGTCTATCATTGATGGGCATTTGGGTTGACCCAGGTCTTTTATATTGTGAACAGTGCTGCAATAAACATACATGTTCATGTGTCTTTATAGTAGAATGATTTATAATCCTTTGGATTTGTACCTAGTAATGGGATTGGTGGGTCAAATGGTATTTCTGGTTCTAGATCCTTGAAGAATCACCACACTTAGTATTTTGAGATGCGTTCTATCAATACCTACTTTTGAGTACGAAGGTTTTTGAGGGTTTTTAGCATGAAAGGGTGTTGAATTTTTTGATGGCATTTCCTGCATCTATTGAAATAATCATGTGGTTTTTGTCATTGGTTCTGTTTATGTGATGGACTATGTTTATTGATTTGCATATGTTGAACAAGCCTTGTATCCCAGGAATGTCTTCCCCAATGGTTGAACTAATTTGCACTCCCACCAAGAGTTTAAAAGCATTCCTATTTCTCCACCTCTTCTCCAGCATGTGTTGTTTCCTGACTTTTTAATAATCACCACTGTAACTGTCATGAGATGGTATCTCATTGAGGTTTTGATTTGCATTTCTCTAATGAGTAGTGATGATGAGCTTTTCTTTCATATGTTTGTTGGCTACATAAATGTCTTCTTTTGAGAAGTGTCTGTTCATATCCTTTGCCCAGTTTTTGATGGGGTTGCTTGTTTTTTATCTTGTCAATTTGTTTAAGTTATTTGTAGATTCTGCCCTTTGTCAGAGGGATAGATTGCAAAAATTTTCTGCCATTCTCATTCTGTAGGTTGCCTGTTCACTCTGATGATAGTTTCTTTTGGTGTGCAGAAGCTCTTTAGTTTAATTATACTCCATTTGTCAATTTTTGCTTTTGTTGCAATTGTTTTTGGTGTTTCAGTCATGAAGTCTTTGCCCATCCCTATGTCCTGAATGGTATTGCCTAGGTTTTATTCTAGGATTTTTATGGTTCTGGGTCTTATATTTAAGTGTTTAATCCACCTTGAGTTGATTTTTGTATACTGTTTAAGGAAGGGGTCAGTTTCAGTTTTTTTGTATATTGCTAGCCAGTTTGCCCAACACCACTTATTAAACAGGGAATCCTTTTCCCATTTCTTGTTTTTGTCAAGTTTGTCAAAGATCAGATGGTTGTAGATGTGTGGCGTTATTTCTGAGGCCTCTGTTCTGTTCCATTGGTCTATATATCTGTTTTGGTACCAGTACCATGCTATTTTGTTTACTGTAGCTTTGTGGTATAGTTTGAAGCCACGTAGTGTGATGCCTCCAGCTATGTTCTTTTTGCTGAGGATTGTCTTGGCTATATGTGCTGTTTCTTGGTTCCACATGAAATTTTAAGTAATTTTTTCCAATTCTGTGATTAAAGTCAACGGCAGCTTAATGGGGATAGCATTGAATCTACAAATAACTTTGGGCAATATGGCCATTTTCATGATATTGATTCTTCCTGTTCATGAGCATGGATCGTTTTTCCATTTCTTTATGACCTCTGTTATTTCCTTGAGCAGTGGTTTGTTGTTCTCCTTGAAGATGTCCTTCATATCCCTTGTATGTTGGATTCCTAGGTGTTTTATTCTCTTTGTAGTAATTGTAAATGGGAGTACCCTCATGATTTGGCTCTCTGTTTGTCTTTTACTGGTTTATAGAAATACTTTTAATTTTTGCAAATTGATTTTTTATCCTGAGACTTTGCTGAAATTGCTTATCACCTTATGGATGTTTTGGGATGAGATGACAGGATTTTCTAAATATACAATCATATCATCTGCAAACGGAGACACTTTGACTTTCTCTTTTTATTTGAATACCATTTATTTCTTTCTCTTGTCTGATTGCCCTGGCTAGAATTTCCAATACTATGTTGAATAGGAGTGGTGAGAGAGGGCATCCTTATCTTGTGCCGGTTGTCAAAAGGAAGGCTTCAAGTTTTTGCCCATTCAGTATATTGGCTGTAGGTTTGTAATAAATTGCTGTTAGTATTTTGAGATGCGTTCCATCAATACCTACTTTTGAGTACGAAGGTTTTTGAGGGTTTTTAGCATGAAAGGGTGCTGAATTTTTTGATGGCATTTCCTGCATCTATTGAAATAATCATGTGGTTTTTGTCATTGGTTCTGTTTATGTGATGGACTATGTTTATTGATTTGCATATGTTGAACAAGCCTTGTATCCCAGGGATGAAGCCAACTTGATCGTGGTGGATAATTTTTTTGATGTGCTACTGAATTTCGTTTGCCAGTATTTTATTGAGGATTTTTACATTCAGGTTCATCACGGATATTGGCCTGAAATGTTCTTTTTTTGTTGTTGTGTCTATGCCAGGTGTTGGTATCACGATGATGCTGCCCTCATAAAATGAGTTAAGGAGGAGTCCCTCTTTTTCCATTGTTTTAAATAGTTTCAGAAGAAACGGTACCAGCTGCTCTTCGTACCTCTGGTAGAATTTTATTGTTTCTGTTTCTGTGAAGGTTGACTTTGGACTGCTGTACTGGCAGTGAGAATTTCAAGCCAGTGGATCTTAGCTTGGTGGATACCAAGGGTATGGGATGCATTGAGCAAGACCACTTGGTTCCCTGGCTTCAGCCCCCTTTCTGGGGGAGTGAATTGTTCTGTCTTGTTGCCATTCCAGGCACCACTGGGGTATGAAAAAAAAGCTTGTGCAGCTAGCTTGGTGTCTGACCAAATGGTCACCAGGTTTGTGCTTGAAACCCAAGGCCCTGGTGGCATAGGCACTGGAGGAAATCTACTGGTTTGCGGGCTATGAAGACCATGGGAAAAGCATAGTATCTGGACCAGAATGCACTGTCCCTCATTGCATGGTCCCTACTGCTTCCCTTGGCTAGAGGAGGGAGTTCCCTGCCCCTTGCACTTCCCAGCTGAGGCGATATCCCACCCTCCTTTGGCTCGTACTCTGTGGGCTGCACCCATTGTCTAACCAGTCCCAAACAGATGAGCCATGTAACTCAGTTGGAAATGCAGAAATCACTCACCTTCTGCGTTGATCTCGCTGGGAGTTACACACTGGAGCTGTTTCTATTCGGCCATCTTGCCAGCCACTCTGCTATTTTTTTTATTGGTTCATCATTTGGTTTTTCTACTTAAATGAGGTTTATGCACCACATTTACTGTGTTATGCTAGTCTGTGTTTTTCTGTCTCCTTACTATTACCAGTGAGTTTTGTAACTTCAAGTGATCACTTATTGCTCATTAATGTCTTTTTCTTTCTGACTAAAGCAATCCTTTTAACATCTCGTATAGGACAGATCTGATACTGATGAAATCCCTCAGCTTTTGTTGTTATGGAAAAATCTTAATTTCTCTTTCACGTTTGAGGGATATGTTCTCCAGTTGCACTATTCTAGGTTAAAAATCTTTTTTCCTTCAGCACTTTCAAAATGTCATGCCACTCTCTCTTGGTCTTTTTCCACTGAAAAGTCTGCTGCTGGATATACTGGAGCTCCATTGTACATTATTTGTTTATTTTCTTTTGCTGCTTTCCGAATCCTTTCTTTATCCATGAGCTTAGGGAAATTGATTATTAAATTCCTTGAGGTAGGCTTCTTCAACTTTTCCCAGCATTGTCAGTTGAGAAAAAGGATGAACTCCTATCGAATTGCAGTAGGTCCTTTTTTTGAAGTCAATTGATAATGAATATTGGTGTTAATTTCTGGACTCTCGTTGTGTTTCATTGTTCTTTTTGTCTACCATAGTGCGAGTACCATAGAATCCTGATTAGTGCAGCTTTGAGGTAAGCTTTGAAATCATAAAGTGTATTCCTCCAAATTTATTATTTTTTAACAATTTCTTTTGGTTTTCTTGTCAGTTGGCATTTCCAGATACATTTTAAGAGTAGTTTTCCACTTTCTGTGATAAAACATCTGCTGGGATTTGATAGGGATTGCACTGAATATATAACTGCAATCTACAAAGACTCTCCTTGTACTGGATTTCAGTTCAGTTCTTGCTTTTAGAGCTCTGTGATGAATTGAGAAAATAATTTCGGCCTTTTATTTCTCTTATCCTAGTGGTAGCAGAAGGATATCATGCTTTTCTGAAGCTTATGTGTTCTGTTCGAAAACGGAAGTTCTCAGCCAGGTGTGGTTGTTCATGCCTGTATCCAAGCACTTTGGGAGGCCAAGATGAGGGGATTACTTGAGAACAGGAGTTGAAGACCAGACTGGGCACACAGGGAGAGTCTGTCTCTACACAAAAATAAAAACAAATTATCCTGGTGTTGTGGTGCATGCCTGTAGTCCCAGTTACTCTAGAAGGTGAGGTGGGAGGACCACTTGAGCCCAAAAGTTTGAGGCTGCAGTGAGCTGTGATCAAGCCACTGCACTCCAGCCTGGGTGACAGATCGAGACTCTGTCTCCCTTCCTGCCCTCCAAAAAAAAGGACGTTCTCCCTGGTAACTTTCATGTATCAAGTAACTCAAGATCATATGAAAAATTAATAATCTTTGGTTCCTGCCTGTACCAGACAGGTAAAATTGAAAGCAGTTATACAAATAGTATACTTACTCCTCATAAAGAACACCCAAAGAGAATATTATTGTCATCTGAGTTTTCCAGATGATTATACTGAGGCAGAGAGTAGTTGTAAAATGAAGTTTCAGAGCACAGCTATATGAAGCAGAAAATCTGGTTTCCCGTCTTGGCAGTCTGACTCCAAAATCCTCTCTTAGAAACAGTTACACTATAAAAATGGAAAAGAAATAAAATCCAAGATTGGAGACTGATTTGAACATCTATTCCTCTTAAACCATTAAGAAATGAAAAATCAATTAAACAGAGAAAATGAAACCAAATATTCATATACAAAGAACTCTAGACTCTTTAATGAAAACGTGTTTTCAAGTGACCCAAAATAGTCACACAATTGCTGAGTATTTTAATTGAACAATAAATACTTAAATATTAGCTAGACTCTAGAGAAAAACTTAGTCAAAGGCCTCAGCATGAGAGATAAGTTTGATAAATATTGAAAATGGGCTGAAAAGCCCAAATGGGAAAATAGGGCTATTTTTACCTGAATGATCTCCCTGAAATTAATTTTTCATTTTGGAAATTAGAAGACATCAATTCCTTCCATCCATGAGGGCATTTGTGTGTGTGTATGTGTGTGTGTTTCGATTAATGAACTTGTTAACAATAAGTTATACAAAAGTATTAGTAGCCACCAGGATTTAAGGACCATTGGCCTTTCTGAGGTTCCCAAGAAAACCTTAAATGTTTTGGTAGGAAAATTGGGATTCATTCTACATATTACTGGCATTGAAAAAATAAACCTACTTTGGTGATGATCCTAGTTATGCCCAAGCTCCCTTTACCAGGTTATACAACCAATGTGTCATCTGAATATTGGGTGTAAAATTGATCCTACAACTGAAATTGCTGAATACCAATTATGGAGAGGTTAAACAAGGAAAAAAATGCAGAACAATTAAAAAACTCTTCATTGGCATGCTAGTAGGTGAGAAATCAGCTTTCACTTCAGCAACAATGTGGAAAATTTTTTCTTACAGCAAGGACATTGTGTTTGAATAAGAGTTAATTTGAGCTGTTTTGGAAATTATCATGTTTTCCATAAAGACAGCATTGATTTCATCCATTGGCATATTGAGATGCTTTCCTGTTTGACATCGGTCACAGAATTTAAAAGGAACAAGAACATTACTGCACATTCAGGAATCAGGTATAGGAGTTAAAGTCAGGACCTTAAAGAGAATTTTGACCAGTGATATCAGACTTGCCTTTAAAAAAATTCAGACATGGTAAGTTTACTACCAATCATTTTTTTCATAAGAACAATAATATATTTATATTTTCCCATGGACACTTATGTTAAACTTGTAGACTATTTTTATATTTCAACATTTTTTTCTTTGAGTCCTTTTAAGAGTTGTTAAACAATCTTGAAATTTTCCTTACAGTATGCTGTTAACTGATTATATTTTTTCAAAGTCAGTTGACATAATGATTGATTAAAGGAAGTATCTCCAGTATACTTACACTTGCTTATAACAAAAGAGTATTTGAGATTTGAAGAAAAAAAGGTTAGATAAACTTATAATAAAATACAAATAAATATGTATAACGTACAAGGCATTATTGTGTGTATGTGAAATAACAGTCATAGAATGAAAAAATATTAATGTAATTTTTTTGAAGAGAAAATACATTCTGAATAAGAATAGAAAAGGACTTGGAAAATATTGTTTAATAATATTTTATATAAATAAAAAAAGTATATATTAGGCTGACATTACTTATTTTGGAAAGGATATGTCACAATGGGAATTTTCATACACTACTCCTAGAATTATGAATCTGTGCCATCATTTCGGCTGAGTATGGCATTATCTCATTAAGATGAAAGATCACATCCTAAGACCCAGTATTTTCACTCTTATCAGAATACATATACATACACATGCATATCACTGAGTTTCAATAGCTAAAGTTGAGAAGTCCTCCAAACGTCTATCAGTTCTCCAAATGAATAAAGAAATTGTGGCAGATTTATACAATGGAATACTATACAGTGATCAAAATTAACAAACAAGACTGATATGTTTACAACAGAATAATACAATAAAGAAAATGAACAAATTGGGGCTACATAGATAATAATACTCGCAGATGTGGGAGGAATTATCAAGATGGAAAACACATTTAGTATAATCTCATTTACATAAAGTTTGAAAAACATTATTTTTAATACATTGTAATTTATTACATTGGTGATAAAACTCTACAGTGAAACATATAAGTGATCATCATAACAATTGGGATAGTCAGAAGGGAGGAAAATATCAACAAGAAGACATATATGGGTATATGGGTATTGCTCACAAATTCTATTTTCTNAAGAAAAAAAGGTTAGATAAACTTATAATAAAATACAAATAAATATGTATAACGTACAAGGCATTATTGTGTGTATGTGAAATAACAGTCATAGAATGAAAAAATATTAATGTAATTTTTTTGAAGAGAAAATACATTCTGAATAAGAATAGAAAAGGACTTGGAAAATATTGTTTAATAATATTTTATATAAATAAAAAAAGTATATATTAGGCTGACATTACTTATTTTGGAAAGGATATGTCACAATGGGAATTTTCATACACTACTCCTAGAATTATGAATCTGTGCCATCATTTCGGCTGAGTATGGCATTATCTCATTAAGATGAAAGATCACATCCTAAGACCCAGTATTTTCACTCTTATCAGAATACATATACATACACATGCATATCACTGAGTTTCAATAGCTAAAGTTGAGAAGTCCTCCAAACGTCTATCAGTTCTCCAAATGAATAAAGAAATTGTGGCAGATTTATACAATGGAATACTATACAGTGATCAAAATTAACAAACAAGACTGATATGTTTACAACAGAATAATACAATAAAGAAAATGAACAAATTGGGGCTACATAGATAATAATACTCGCAGATGTGGGAGGAATTATCAAGATGGAAAACACATTTAGTATAATCTCATTTACATAAAGTTTGAAAACATTATTTTAATACATTGTAATTTATTACATTGGTGATAAAACTCTACAGTGAAACATATAAGTGATCATCATAACAATTGGGATAGTCAGAAGGGAGGAAAATATCAACAAGAAGACATATATGGGTATATGGGTATTGCTCACAAATTCTATTTTCTGACCAAGGTGTGGTACCATTGATGTTAACATTATAATTTTTTCTCTTTCCGGTTATTAGGTGTTATTACTCTCTATATGTATGTTATGCTCCACAATAAAAAATGTTAAAAAAGCAGAAACATAAAGTACATTTCTAAGTATAAAATTAGGGTGACACAGCATATTCTCATAGATACCATTGTAATTAGAGTTTTTGCTGAATAAAGGAGAATAGAGCGTTAGGGTACTAAGAAATCCAAGTTAAAATTTAAAACTTTTCTATTTTTATTTTGAGACAGGGTCTCGCTCTGTTGCCCAGGCTGGAGTGCACAACTGCAATCTTGGCTCAATGCAACCTCCACCACCTGGGCTCAAGTGATTCTCCCATCTCAGCCTCCTGAGTAGCTAGGACAATAGGCGTGCACCACCACGCCCTGCTAATTTTTTCTATTTTTTTGTAGAGACATGGTTTTGCCATGTTGCCCAGGCTGGGCTTGAACTCTTGTGCTCAGGCAATCCACCTGTCTCAGCCTCCCAAAATGCTGGGACTACAGGTGTGAGCCACCAGACCTAGCCCAAAACTTTTCTTATATTAATTTTTAAAAAGGAGAGGTAAGCAAGAACTGTGAATCTGCCTTCTCAGTGCGAATAAGAATTTGAAACATCAAAATTTGAATACTTATTATTGACACACACTTTTGTAAATTCCAATTTGATTCTTTATTATACACATTTGAAAGTGCTAGAAATTCATGAATTTCCGGTAAATTATAGTACAATGGATATTAAATAAATTAAATATATCCCAAAGTGTGTCTATGAATGAAATATTTATATTCATATAATTAGCATTTTAATTTCACAACACTATTCATGTGTACACTGATGTGTTGGGTTAAATATTTTGTTACTATAAATTTTTTGGCCCTACATTAGAGAAAAAAATCATAGAAAGGCAAATTTTAAGTTATAAAACATATTTAGCATGATCTTGGAGTATGTTTGTGCATATATAATGCTACTTTGACTGCTATAGTAAAATAATCCAGATTTAGTCACCATAGCTAAGAATGTGAAAAGCATTTGCAAGAATTTGGCTTGCTAATGTTGCTATTAAAAGAATAAATAAAGTTGATATTCTGTATTATTGCATAGGATATTTTCCATGTTCTTATTCAAAACGCCAAGAAAAAAAAAATCCCAAAATAGAGTCCTAATTGTTGGAGAGGTCACTTATGTTATCAACTTTATAAATTGTAGTAAAAAAATAAAAGCAAATAAATCATTGAAAATGCATTGGTTTTACATTATTCTTGATGAAATACCGTATGAGGGTATTTGTCTAGGCCTGATACTGAGAATCACAGAAGAATCATGAGGCCATGAGGAAGAATAATAGTGTTCTCTCATCACCTTGAACTCCAGTACTTAGAAACAAGCCTGAAATCACATTTATCAAATAGCATTCTCCCTTTCACTGCCATCATCATTGTAATCATCTATATCTTCATCTATCTCATGAAGTGATTTGTTTTGAAATACTTAAATACATAACTTGGAAAATAAGTAATTTTAAAAGATCATTNATCATAGAAAGGCAAATTTTAAGTTATAAAACATATTTAGCATGATCTTGGAGTATGTTTGTGCATATATAATGCTACTTTGACTGCTATAGTAAAATAATCCAGATTTAGTCACCATAGCTAAGAATGTGAAAAAGCATTTGCAAGAATTTGGCTTGCTAATGTTGCTATTAAAAGAATAAATAAAGTTGATATTCTGTATTATTGCATAGGATATTTTTCCATGTTCTTATTCAAAAACGCCAAGAAAAAAAAAATCCCAAAATAGAGTCCTAATTGTTGGAGAGGTCACTTATGTTATCAACTTTATAAATTGTAGTAAAAAAATAAAAGCAAATAAATCATTGAAAATGCATTGGTTTTACATTATTCTTGATGAAATACCGTATGAGGGTATTTGTCTAGGCCTGATACTGAGAATCACAGAAGAATCATGAGGCCATGAGGAAGAATAATAGTGTTCTCTCATCACCTTGAACTCCAGTACTTAGAAACAAGCCTGAAATCACATTTATCAAATAGCATTCTCCCTTTCACTGCCATCATCATTGTAATCATCTATATCTTCATCTATCTCATGAAGTGATTTGTTTTTGAAATACTTAAATACATAACTTGGAAAATAAGTAATTTTAAAAAGATCATTACTGTGGGAAAGTTACAACAGTAAACCGTAAAGTTCAAGTCAAGTTCAATACACTTAGATTTAGAAATTAAGTGTAGTTATTTTACAATACATTGCTTAAGCAATTAATTATTTATGGATGACCTTCAACCAATCCTCCTTTCACTATGACCACTATAGAAACAATGTAGTTTTTCATATAAATAAAATTCCCTCATAAGAAAGATAAAGCAAATAACACATTTTGTGAGCAAGCTTTTATTTCTAAAGAGCTCGTTTAGGACCAAATTGTCAAACAGAGGTAAGACCTCAGATCTTCTGTCACACTTGAGTGAGTGACAATGGAGTTCAAAGGTTATAGTTGTATAACCAAAATGATATTCATGGATAGGGATTAAATGGTGGAATTCCACAGAAGCAACAGATTCAGTTTTTTGTCCATGGGACTTAAAGTGTGCTCATATCAGATGTCCTTCATTTTTTGATAAACTTGTAAGTACTGCTTTACTATTTGATCTTTTAAAGATTGTTATAAACTAAGAAGTCTTGATTTCTGCTCATAAAAACAGTAAAATTTAAATCATGGAATAGAATGGTGGAGCTGTGGTTGAGAGACTATATTTGATTAATTTTAATGACATTTGAGATCCAGTACTGCTCATTGAATTTCCCTGTGAGGGGAGTTCATGGTGATGAACCAGCAACAGATAAGCTACTATCCAAAAAAAGCTATTCACATTAAATCAATTTCCAGTTTCTTCCAAATTGCAGGAGGATGCCTAGACATTGCTTTTATTCTCTTCTTTGACCAAAGTATTACAAAAGGAAAAATCATTACCACTTTCATGTCAGATATACTAAAAGTTTAAAGAAACTCTTTTTTAAGAACTTGGTTTTAGGAATACTTGGTTTAGTTTCTCCATTAGAAAATAATTTATATAAGGAGAGCAAAAGTTCATTTCTCCTTCTAAAACAATCAGACAAAAAAAGTTATCAATTTTGAGAATCCAATAGAGTTAACAACTAGTTAAACAGAAGAACAAATTAGTGAATTGGAAGAAAACTACCCAGAATGAAGCATAAAGAGACCAAGAGATAGAAAATATAAGGCTGGAGGGTCAGAGACATTGAAGCTACAGCTAGAACAGCTAACATGCTTCTGCAGTTCTGGAAAAAAGTTGGGCAGAAGCAATGTGGAGATTTTTCCAAAAGTGATCAAATGTATCAGTTCATATATTTTTAGAAACCATCAGACTTCAGACAAGATAATTAAAACCAAATTAACATAAAATGACAGGACATCAAAGACCAATAGAAAATCTGAAAAGTAACTAGAGGAAAAGATAGAGATTATGTTAAAGAGAATAACTGTCTAAATGACAACCTAATTCTTAACGGACAAAAATGAAGCTCGAGTTCAAAGGAATCATGTCTTCAGTGTATTTCAAAAGTGGAATAGATCTTGATAAACAGAAACTTAAAATATACCTTTTCAGAGAAAGGAAAAATTGTTATTGTTATTATTTTTGTTTGTAGAGTTGGAGTCTCACTCTGTCGTCCAGGCTGGAGTTCAGTGGTAGGATCATGCCGTACTGCAGTCTGGAACTCCCGAGCTCAAACCATCCTCCCACCTCAGCCTTGCGAGTAGCTTCGCTATGCCTGGCTAACTTTTTCATTTATTGTAGAGGCTGTTTCGCTGTGTTGCACGGGCTGGTCTCAAACTCCTGGGTGCTCCTACCCCAGCCTTACAAAATGTTGGGATTATAGGTGTGAGCCACCCTGCCTGGTCAATAAAGGGTCTTATTGAAAATACTAAGTTGAATATGCAAGAAGGAATACAAATTAATGAAAGTGACAAATATGTGCATAATTCTAAATGAATGTTTACTGTAAAAAATAATAATGTCTTTTTGGGGTAATTATATAATTGATAAGACATATGCAAATGGCAAAAATAGAAAGGAGGTAAAGGTGAGAGGAGTAAGATTAGTTAAATTATTTTTTGAACTTTCTGTGTCTATGAGGAAATTTTGAACAATGACAATGTAATGCTACTCATAGGTATATATACAAAAGAATTGTATCAAATGACATATGAAAGAATGTTCTAGTAGAATTATTCATAACTATTCAAAAAAGAAGCTGGCCAAATATATATTAAGATTGGATGAATCATTACAGTAAATCCATACAATGGAACAACATAGAGAAGTGAAAAAAAATCACATGTACTTGCAACTATGTGACTAAATTTCAGAAACATAATGTTGAGTTCAAGAAGCCACAAACAAAAAGAACATGTAGGATTGCACCTACACACAGTTCAAAGCAGGCCAGACCAAGCTATGCAGTTTAGGGTTGCATACCTAGGTGGTAAAGTATGAAGAAAATCAAGGAAATGATCATCATAAATTATGGATATTGCTTATCTCCAAAGATGCAAAGAAATGTTTAGGGGCTTGGAAACTGGCATGTAGGTGGACAAATGCTGTTTTCAGTGTTCCTTGTCTTGCCCTGTGTCACAGTTACTTGAGTGCTTATGATACATTGTGGTATTTCCCATTTTTGTATTGGTTCATTTCTAATTGTGCATTATAACTTTAATATACAAATTTGTAATTAGAAGAAATGTCCATAGAAATTATTATTACTGGTCTCATTATATACTGAGGGGAAATATCAACTCTTTGTATACATTCTTATACAACTCTAAGATAGTTGAAATGGGAACTTTCTCATTTAGTTGCACCATAAGCAAATTTTAGATGTTATCCTCCAACCCCAGATCTTTCCAAAGGCTTTCCTCTAGCCTTAATTATCCACTTCACAGGAACAAATCTTTGCCTGTGAAGTGGATAATCTATTTTTTTCTTTTGGCTCTAGAATTCCTGACAAAACAAGCTTGTACATATTTCCCACACTTGGTTTAGCGGAGTTCTTTTATCAGTTATATTTTTCTGCAGGAGAAAATCCTCCAAAACTACATTAGATATTTATATCTCACATGTTGTTGGATTTTGTTTTTGTTTTGTTTGTTTGTTTGTTTGTTTGTTTGTTTTGTGAGACAGAGTCTTGCTCTGTCGCCCAGACTGGAGTGCAGTGGCACAATCTCAGTTCACTGCAACTTCCGCCTCCCAGGTTCATGCCATTCTCCTGCCTCAGCCTCCTGAGTAGCTGGGACTACAGGCACACGCCACCATGCCTGGCTAATTTTTGTATTCTTAGTAGATATGGGGTTTCACCCTGTTGGCCAGGATGGTCTCCATCTCTTGACCTCATGATTCGTCTGCCTCGGCCTCACCCACACTGGGCCTGGATTTCATTTTTCTAAGCTGGGTTTGGTTGGTGACTGTGGTGATTTCAGATGGGCCAAATTCTGCATCTTTGAGGACGTTAGAGTTTTGCCTATTTAGTCTGGATCAGGTGGCAGCAATCTGACGTCATTAATTTCTCATTCTCCTTCTGGAAACAGTGTATTAGCCAGGCGATATTCTCATGGCAAATGGAAAGAGGAAGAATCCCCAGTATGGAAGCCATCTCAAATCTCTATGCAAAGAGTATTAATTTTCTGTTCATCAAAGCAAGTTAAATGATTGAACTCCAAGTTCAGGGGAAAGGTAGTCAGTCTTCCTATGATGGGAGGATACTGCAAGATTATATATCAAATGGCCTGGTGTTCAGGAATTTTTATAAAATTGCTAAATGTTTAACATAATAATAAATATTTAAACATTAGACTTGAGAGAAACTTTACCAAATCCTAAGAATTGGAGATATGTATGAAAAATAAATATTATTAATAAGCTGAAAACCCTGAGTGGGAAAATAAGACCAATTTCATCTGGAAACCTCTTGGAAATGCATTTTTTAATTTGGAAATTAAAAGAAAATAAATTGTTCCGTTCATAAGTGGTGTGCCCATGTTTGTATTTGTGTGCATATTTATGATCTTGTGAGTAACAAAGTTATACAAAAGTATTAGCTGCTAGCAGATCTTGTGGAGTATTGGACTGCCTGTGGTTCTCAAGAAAATCTTAGATGCTTTTGATAAAAGCAGTTTGGATTCTGTATATTTAAATATGTCATTGAAAAATGTCCATATAGGTGATGATCTTAGATATGACCAAGCTCCCTTTAAGAATTTAGACATTTACTATATGATCTATATATTGGGTTACAAAACTTCCCTAACAACTGAAGTTGCTAATGACAAATGATGGAGAGGTTACACAAGGAAAACTTGCAAACACTGAAAGAGAATATGTCCTTGTTTGCATACTAGCAAATGAGAATTCAGGTTTCATGTCAACTTCAGTATGAATAATTCCAGCCTAAAACAAGAACAGACAGTGAATGAATGAATTAATTTGAGTTTGAAAATAAGAATGTTTTCCATAAAGAAATCATTGAACTCATCAATTAACATGCCATGGTGATTTCTGGCTTGGAAATTGTGACACTTGTCACAACAATTAAAAGTAAAAAGAATGTCCCAGCACATTAAAAAATCAGATGCATATGGTATTTAAGGTCAGGATAGTCAAGCAATCACACAGTTATATTATATTGAGAGGTGAAGCCAGCTAGACTTCCTGGACGGAGTGGGGACTTGGAGTACTTTTCTGAAGCTAGCAAGAGGATTGTAAAATGCTCCAATCAGTGCTCTGTAGAATGCACCAATCAGTGCTCTGTAAAATGCACCAATCAGAAGGATCCTAAAAATAGCCAATCACAGGGAGGATTGAAGAAAGAGCACTCTGATAGGACAAAAAAGGAAAATGGGAGGGGACAAATAAGGGAATAACAGCTGCCTGGGTCACCTCCTACTCTGTGGAAGCTTTGTCTTTTCACTCTTCACAATAAACCTTGCTTCTGCTCACTCTTTGGGTCCGTGCCATCTTTAAGAGCTGTAACACTCACTGTGAAGCTGTGTGTCTCCATCATTGAAGTCAGCGAGACCACGAACCCACCTGCAGGATCCAAGTCTGGACACACTACCAGCATTTTTAAAATTTCTTTTTCTCTGTTCAGGCATGATAACTTTTTTACCCATCATTTTTTCCATTCTAGTAGTGGTTACATTTGTTATTGGAAATTTTGCTAATGGTTTCATAGCATTGGTAAATTCCATTGAGTGGGTCAAGAAACAAAAGATCTCCTTTGCTGACCAAATTCTCACTGCTCTGGCGGTCTCCAGAGTTGGTTTGCTTTGGATATTATTATTAAATTGGTATTCAACTGAGTTGAATCCAGCTTTTTATAGGGTAGAAGTAAGAACTACTACTTATAATCTATGGACAGTAACCAGCCATTTCAGCAACTGGCTTGTTACTAGCCTCAGCATATTTTACCTACTCAAGATTGCCAATTTCTCCAACCTTATATTTCTTCACTTAAAGAGGAGAGTTAAGAGTGTCGTTCTGGTGATACTGTTGGGGCCTTTGCTATTTTTGGTTTGTCATCTTTTTGTGGTAAACATGAATGAGATTGTACGGACAAAAGAATATGAAGGAAACATGACTTGGAAGAGCAAATTGAGGAGTGCAGTGTACCTTTCAAATATGACTGTAACCATGCTAGTAAACTTAGTACCCTTCACTCTGACCCTAATATCTTTTCTGCTGTTAATCTGTTCTCTGTGTAAACATCTCAAGAAGATGCAGCTCCATGACAAAGGCTCTCAAGATCCCGGCACCAAGGTCCACATAAAAGCTTTGCAAACTGTGATCTCCTTGTCTTTATGTGCCATTTACTTTCTGTCCATAATGATATCAAGTTGGAGTTTGGGAAGGGTGGAAAACAAAGCTGTCTTCATGTTCTGCAAAGCTATTAGATTCAGCTATCCTTCAGCCCACGCATTCGTCCTCATTTGGGGAAACAAGAAGCTAAAGCAGACTCTTCTTTCAGTTTTGTGGAACGTGAGGTACTGGGTGAAAGGACAGAAGCTTCAATCTCCATAGATTGACAAAGGGGGCATGGTGTGTCTTCTAGCAGAAAACAAACTGGTGGTGTGTGAAACATTTTCTATTTCTTACTGATTTTTCTGTAATATATGTGTATGGATAATTTCCAAATGTGTACCTAGAAAAGACATTGACCTAAAATTAGTCTTAAAAAGTACATATATATGTGTGTGTGTTTATGTGTGTATGAAAGCTTAGAACATTCACAATAACTTGACCTTTTTGTGTTTTTTCATACAGACTACAAGATTATACAAAATATGACAAAAATTCCTCAGAATTATGAAGTCACGTGTATTTCATTCATGTACTTTATATGTCATTTGTAGAATTTATGATATCTATTTATCATTATTAAGAACTAATGGCTTATCCCAGGAAAAATATTGCTCTTTTCTAATGTGATTAGAACAACACAAATATGCCATATTGTGCTTAGAATTCACTGTTTGAACCTCTAACTTATTGGATGGTAAGGTCATTCAATTCTAAATCAATAATGAGGATGTATCTTCGGAGTTTTATTCCATTATGAATTCCTATTTTATATTTAGTAAAAGGCAAACAGAATTATTGTTAGGAAACAATGCACACAAGAGAATTCGTGTGATAAGCATATGCACAGTAAATTTCGTGTATGTCTGCCATAAGCAGTACTGAGGGAATATTAGATTTCTATACAAGTATGTGAATAGCTTAGGAAAAAATCTCTTTGTAATAAAGGGATTGGGAAAAACCGTGATCATGATCTTGATTGCTATTATCAGCTTTCACATATGCCGTTAGAAACATACATTTACATCTAGCCTTTTTGAATTCAAGAAAAGCCTGTTTTTGCAAGCTTGCACGATCTGATGTAAACTTTTTAGTATTTTTTCTAAAGCCACTCTAAGCCCCTCATTGCTAATTAATATCCTTATCTTCCATTTTATAATATTCCTTTCTAAACTTCAGGTAAGAGAACTCAAATCTTTTCTTTTCTAAAAACAAATCAATGTAAAATTAGTATAGAAATTATCGACGATAATTCAGTGAAACTTTTTGTAAATATTAAAATGGTATCTATGAAATCTATGTATTAATTATAGGATGTGCCTTAATGTTGTAATTTTGTTGTCAATAATGAAATGAATGTGTGTTGGCATATTCATTCATAGGAAGCTCTAATATAAGAAAGAAATGTACAGTCTTGTTCGCAGCTAAATTCTACCTGACTGTATTAATTCTTGGTGTTATGAAATTTTAGCTATGGGATTTAAACCTTAAGATAAATCATCCCCACACCTGATTTATGTATTTTTTAATCATATATCTTCCTCAGTACAATGTTAAGAACCTTAAAAAAAGAGATCATGTTTGTCTTACTTTCCGTTGACTCCCAGGAACTAGAACCCAGCACCAAGAATAGATGGTCAAAAATGATACTTTAATGAACAAATAAATTGGTGTATAAAATGGATAAGTTGATGTGGTAAACCAATGAAAAGGAAATGCATCACAAAATCTGCAGTTGTGTGAATTCCCCTGTTCTGGTCTCAGGTTAAGGTTACAGTCTTATCCAAGCGGAATCCTTCCTCAGAGGAAAAGTTTGGCTATTCCACAATTTTAGGGGAAATATCACAATAATATAGTCTTGATGCAGCTGTGTCAGGTGTCTGAATTGGAGGCAAGGTAGAACATCAAAATTAGATAGCACCTATTACAATATTTTTAAAAAGCATATAAACAAGTTTGGTCTATTTGAATATGTATTTTTTTATTGTCAATTGTATATTAGTAATATGATATTTTCTAGTTGATTGTTGTTTAAACAAAAATGGCATTTCATTTCAAAAAATTGAGTTAGTAACCAGCTACTTTACCGAATTTTTTTTAAATGTAATACCTGTTATTGAAGTGAGGACTTTTATTTAGAAGTCAAGTTCAAGACAAAAATGGCAAGGACATGTGGAAATTGAGACAGGAACAAACGTGAAACAGTGTGTAGTGATATCTGGTGTGACTCTGCTGGCAGCCACTTCACGGTGAGGTGAGAGAGACAGCATGGTGGTCATCAGATGCGTGCACTTGGCTCCAGCACTTTTCCATAAGGGTTACAAGGGGAAACCACAGCCAGCATTAGTCCATGGAAGAGAGAGAGGAGGGAGAATCTATCTGCTCAGCTGTCATTTGACTTCTATTTCCCATTCACCATGGTTTACCTGAAGCAGAAACTACCATCTCTGCTGCTCTGTCTTACATCACCCAGTCCCTTGGTGGAGATTATGAAAGTCAGACCTCATGCGCACAGTGTGGTGATTCATTCAAATCCCAAATGGAAGGATGATCTGGATCAGGCAAGGTGCTGGGCAGGAGAGTAGGAGATAGTGAGGAGAATCTAAGAAAGCACGTCTGTGTTCAATACCGCCACTCCTTGTGCCACTGAGATGTCCTCATACCCTCCAGTCATGGCTGACTTTATGAGCATATGACTTGCACAGTTGCATAGGGTTTTGTGCTTATAGGGGCTTGTGCTTAGAGGGACTCTGTGCTTGGATTAATGTTCTGCACTTGCTGTTTTGCTTATCAGACAGAGGCTACTCCTCTGCTGAAGAGGGAATGGTCTTGCATTAATTCCATAGGAATTTGCTCTCCCCTCTCCTACAGGCTTGTTAGTGACATAGACAGAGTCCTGTAATACCCGCTCTGTATGCTTTTAGCATCTTTGAATCCTGCTGGATCATCTGGCACAGTGGCCAGAGCAGCTTGGACCAGAGCCTATATCTGCTGTAGAGTCCTTTTCTGCTCTGGGTTCCACTTGAGACCAGTAACCTTTGGAAACTTCTGTAATGAGTCAGAGCACTATTCCCAAATGTGGAATACATTGTCTCCAACATCCCAATAGGACCCCGAAACATTGTGTCTCTTTTGTAGTAATGGGAAATATATACATAGAGCAACATGCCAATTACTTTTAAAAAAGATTGTTTCAACATGTGGTCTAGGGACAATGAACGCTTTAAAACATCACCTATGTTGTAGGTCCCTGAATCTCCTCAGGTTTATTTCTTTTCTTTTGCTATTTTACTTCCATTCATCGTTAGAGTATTTTACTATAGTTAAGAAACTTGCCACTTCCTGACTATTTTACCAACTCATATATTATTATTATTGCTATTATTTTGAGACAGGGTCTCATTCTGTTCCTGAAGCTGGAGAGCAATGGCAGGATCAGAGCTCATTACGGCCTCAACCTTCTGGGTTCAAGTGATTCTCCCGCCTCTGCATTGCTAGCAGCTGGGACTGCAGAGGAACACCACCACGCCTGGTTAGTGTTCGTATTTTCTGGAGGGTTAGGATTTCACCATGTTACTCAGGCTGGTCTCAAACTCCTGGGCTGAAGTGATCTTCCTGTGTCAGGGATTACTGTCATGTGCCACATGGCCCGGGCTGTAATATTATTAATATATTAAATAAGCACGATGTTTTTTACAAAATGTAAACAGAGAACAGAAGTGACATAGCCATGATATTAAAACAGTGAAGCAGTGTTATTATTCTTACAATACAAGGCAAATTGTTTGATTTTTCCTCGTAATGAGTGTAGATTAAGAACCATTCACCAAATCACGAGCCCTGTAAAAAGTGCCAGGAGCTCTGCTCTGCTCAGTGAAGATAGCACATCCTGGAAAGCATTTGTGAGTGTTGATTTAAGTTTAGAATAATCTGCATTCATTCTATAACCCGTCTGGTTTTGGTAGGTTAACTGAATCGGGTTATAGAAAGGACTACCATCTCTTGTAACTTGCAAGTGTTTTGTCATGGCAGTGACCAATTCCATTCCTTAGGGAATGCGGTTATTATATTTTATACATTGTGTTGCCAGTAGAGGAGAATTTCAGAGGCTTCCCTTGGGTCCTGCTATAATAATGTCCCTTACTCTACAGTTGAGGAAGAATGTGAGAGTCCGGCCAGCTGCCATAGATATCCATTTCAATTACACATTCAGGAAGAGGTAATAGCTACAAACTGATTACATCCACCTTGGGATGGACATGAGCCGAAGCTCTAGGTAGCATCTGACTTTCTTTTTTTTTTTTTTTTTTTTTTTTTTTTTTTTTTTTTTTTTTTTTTTTT
>NW_016821510.1:0-30963 GCF_001698545.2 Rhinopithecus bieti | reverse complement strand
AAATATGGTACATCTAGTTCTAGATCCTTGAGGAATTGCCATACTGTTTTCCTCAATAAAATACTGGCAAACCGGATTCAGCAGCACATCAAAAAGCTTATCCACCATGATCAAGTGGGCTTCATCCCTGGGATGCAAGGCTGGTTCAACATTCGCAAATCAATAAACGTAATCCAGCATATAAACAGAACCAAAGACAAGAACCACATGATTGTCTCAATAGATGCAGAAAAGGCTTTTGACAAAATTCAACACCCCTTCATGCTAAAACGCTCAATAAATTCGGTATTCATGGAACGTACCTCAAAATAATAAGAGCTATTTATGACAAACCCACAGCTAATATCATACTGAATGGGCAAAACTGGAAAATTCCCTTTGAAAACTGGCACAAGACAGGGATGCCCTCTCTCACCACTCCTATTCAACATAGTGTTGGAAGTTCTGGCTAGGGCAATCAGGCAAGAGAAAGCATCTGACTTTCAAGCACTCCCACTGCAGGCTGGATGTGATGTCTCATGCCTGTAGTCCTAGTACTTTGGGAGGCCAAGGTGGGAGGATCCCTTGAGAGCCAGAGTTCCATTCACAATGTACGGAAACTTCATCTCTACAAAAAATTAAAATTTAGCTGGCGTGGTGGTGCATGCCTATAGTTCCAAATACTTGGGAAGCTGAAGCAGGAGGATTGCTCGAGCCCAGGAGTTCAAGACCAGCCTGGGAGACACGGCCAAACTCTATTTCTACCAAAAATACAAGAATTAGTCAGGTGTGGTGGTGTGTGCTTGTAGTCTGTAGTCCCAGTTACTCAGGAGGCTAAAGGCAAGAGACTCTTTGAGCTTGGAGTTGGAGGCTGCAGTGAGCCAAGTTTGTACTACTCCACTCCAGCCTGGGCCACAGAGTGAGACTGTGTCTCAAAACAACAAAAACAAACAAACAAACAAAAACGCTACAAAATCTAGGGTGCACCCATAAAATTTATTACTTGCATTTGGTACATTTAATATGTGTTTGTATCTCAGTTACTAATCCCAGTTTTTACATGTAGCTCTATGATTAAATATTAGTTTTTTTTGTTTGGAATGATATGAAATAGGATATAAATTCATTTCTTATGTATGTGATTATTCAACTTTCTCATTATCAATTGTTGAAAAAAATTATTAATTCCTATTCAGCTGCAGTGGTAGTCTTTTTGAACTCAATGACCATGAACGTCAATGTTAATTTCTAGACTCTCAGTTATGTTTTATGTTCTTTTTGTCTACTGTAATGCCAACACCACACCATCCTGATAAGTGCAGCTTTGTAATAAGCTTTGAAATCAGAAATTGTAATTCTGCAATTTTTATTTTATTTTATTTTATTTTATTTTATTTTATTTTATTTGAGACAGAGTCTCACTCTGTCACCCAGACTGGAGTGCAGTGGCAGGATCTGGCTCACTGCAAGCTCCGCCTCCCGGGTTCACATCATTCTCCTGCCTCAGCCTCCACAGTAGCTGGGACTACAGGCGCCCGCCACCACATCCAGCTAATTTTTTGTATTTTTAATAGAGACGGGGTTTCACCGTGTTAGCCAGGATGGTCTCCATCTCCTGACCTGGTGATCCACCCACATTGGCCTCCCAGGTGCAGGGATTACAGCTGTGAGCCACCCGGCCAACTTTGTTATTTTTTAAAATTTCTTTTGGTCATCTGATAACTTGGTATTTCCAGATGTATTGTCGGACTAGTTTTTCATTTTATCAAAAAAAAAAAAAAAAATGCCTGCTGGAATCTGATAGGGATTGCACTGAACATATAAATCGACTCTTCATCTATAAAAGCTCTCGTGCTGGATTTCAGTTCAGCTGGTCTTGGTTGCTTGTACAACTCTCTGATTAATTTAAAAAATATTTTTGGCCTTTTCTTTCTCTTATCGTAGTTATTGCAGAAGGATATCTTCCCTTCTTGAACTTGCTATATTCTACTCAAAAATGGAAGTTCTTGACCAACCACTGATGCTCATACCTGTAATCCCAGCGCTTTGAGAGGACACTTGAGCCCAAGAGTTCGATACTAGACTAGGTAACATAGGGAAACCCTGTATTCACAAAAAATTTAAAAATTAGCAGGCTTGGTGGTGCATGCCTGTAGTTCCAGTTACTTGGAAAGCTGAGGCAGGAGAGCAAGAGTATCACTTGTGTCCAGGAGTTCAAGACTACAGTGAGGTATGATTATGCCACTGCACTCCAGCTTGGGTGAGAGATCAAGAGTCTGTCTCAGAAAAAAAGAAAAAAAAAAAGAAAAAAAGAAATGGAAGTTTTCACTGGCATCTTCTAAATATCTAGTAATACAGGATCAAATCAGTAACTAGCCATCTTTGTTTCTTCCAGTCCCAGACAGGTAAAATGGAAAGCAGTTATACAAATGCTATACTAACTCCTCACAAAGAGAATGTTATTATCATCTGCGTTTTTACTGAGGCAGAGAGTAGTTGTAAAATGGAATCTCAGAATCATCACTATATGAAGCAGAAAAACTGGTTTCCTCTCTTGGCAGTCTGACTCCGAGATCTCTTGGAAACAATTATACTATAAAACCTAAAAAGAAATAAAATACAAGATTGGAGACCAATACTAACATCTATTCTTCTTAATAGAGTAATCAAAAGAAATTAAACAGAGAAAAATAAAAGTGAATATCCATACCGAGGGAAGTCTAGAGTCTTCAATGGAAAATACATGTTTTATTCTTTAAGTGCCCAAGGAATATTTTTTAAATTGCTGAATATTTTAATTAAACAATTCATATTTAAATATTAGCTAGACTCGAGAGAATAACTTATTCAAAAGCTTAAGCATTCAAAAGCTTAAGTGTGAGAGAATAACTTATTTAAAAGTTTAAGCAACTGACTGAAAAGGGTGAATGGGAAAATAGGGCTATTTCAACCTGGATGACTTGCCTGAAATTGATTTTCCATTTTGGAAATTACAGGACAATAATTCCTCCCATCCATGAGGGGCATGTATGCATGTGTGTGTTTGTGTTAATGAGCTTGTTAACAATAGACTTATACAAACATATTAGCAGCAAGCAGATTTTAAAGGGTATTGGTCTTTTTGCACTTCCCAAGAAAACCTTGGATTCTTTTGACAAGAAAACTTTGGATTCTGTTTACATAAATCTGACCTTTAAAAAAATAAATCTACAGTCGTCATGATTCTAGTTACAACAAAACTCCTTTTAACAGTTTAGATATCCAATGTAGGGTCTATGTGTTGGTTTTTAAAATTTCCCTAACAACTGACATTGCCGAACACAAATTATGGAGAGGTTAAACAAGGAAAAATACTGCAAAACAATGAAACAGAATATGTGTTTATTTGCATGCTAGTAAGTGATAACTCATTTTTCACTTCAACATCAGTATGAAAAATTTTATCTTATAGCCTGGACATAGTGTTTGAGTATAAGTTAATTTGAGCTGTTTTAGACATTATCAAGTCTTCCACAAAGATAGCATTGAATTCGTTCATTAGCATGCCCTGGTGCTTTTCTGTTTGACATTGGTCAGAGAATTTAAAAAGAACAAGAGTGTTACTGCACATTCAGAAATCAGGTGTACATAGAATTTAAGGTAAGAACCTTAAAGGGAATCTTGTCCAGTGAAATTAGGCCTGCCTTAAAAAGAATTCAGACATGGTATGTTTACTACCAATCATGCTTTCCATACTGGTAATGGAATTTGTGTTTTCCCATGGACTACTATAATTAAACTTACAGACTATTTTTATATTTTAATATTTTTTCTTTGTTTCCTTTTAGGAGTTGTTAAACAATCCTGAAACTTCCACTACAATATACCATTAACTAATCATATTTTCTCAAAGTCATTTGACATAATGATTGATTAAAGGAAATATCTCCAGTATAATTACACTTGCTCATAACAAAAGGAATTTGAAACTTCAAGAAAGAAATTAGAAAACTAATAATGAAATATGAACAAATAAATATATGAAATATATAATCAATCCCTAATAAATGTGCATGAAATTATAGTCATAGAATTGAAAGAGTGATATAATTTTCAACTGAAGATACATTCTGAATTATAATAGAAAAGGTTTGTAAAATGTTAAGTTTAATAATATTTTATTTTATTTATTTTTGAGACACAGTCTCACTTTGTGGTCAGGTTGGAGTGCAGTGGTGTCATCTCGGCTCACTGCAACCTCCGCCTCTGGGTTCACTCGATTCTCCTGCCTCAGCCTCCTGAATAGCTGGGATAACAGGTGTGCGTCACCACACCTGGCTAATTTTTGTATTTTTAGTAGAGATGGGGTTTCACCATGTTGGCCAGGCTGGCCTCGAACTCCTTACCTAAGGTTATCCACCCGCCTTGGCTTCCCAAAGTGCTGGGACTACAGGCTTGAGCCACCGTGCCCAGCCAAGTTTAATTATATTTTATATAAATATGAAAGTGCAAAAATTATTCAACTAATTTTGGAAAGTATATGAAGCAGTGGGAATTTTCATACACTGCTCTTAGGATTATAAATCAGTGCAATTACTTTGAGTGTGACATTATTTGAATAAGATGAAGGATCACATCCTCAGACCCAGGATTTGCACTCATATCAGAATACATATATGTTGTGGGAAGTCAGAGACCCCGAACAGAGGGACCGGCTGAAGCCACGGCAGAAGAACATAAATTGTGAAGATTTCATGGACATTTATTAGTTCCCCAAATTAATACTTTTGTAACTTCTTACACCTGTCTTTACTGCAATCTCTGAACATAAATTGTGAAGATTTCATGGACACTTATCACTTTCCCAGTCAATACCCTGTGGTTTCCTATGCCTGTCTTTACTTTAATCCCTTCATCCTGTCATCTTCGTAAGCTGAGGAGGATGAACGTCACCTCAGGACCCTGTGATGATTGCGTTAACTGCACAAATTGTTTGTAGAGCATGTGTGTTTGAACAATATGAAATCTGGGTACCTTGAAAAAAGAACAGGATAACAGCGATGTTCAGGGAACAAGGGAGTAACCTTAAACTGACTGCCAGTGAGCAGGATGGGACAGAGCCATATTTCTCTTCTTTCAAAAGCAAATGGGAGAAATATCGCTGAATTCTTTTTCTCAGCAAGGAACATCCCTGAGAAAGAGAATGCACCCTGAGGGTAGGTCTATAGATGGCCCCCTTAAGGCCATACTAGTTCAACCATTGTGGAAGACAGTGTGGCGATTCCTCAAGGATCTAGAACTAGAAATACCATTTGACCCAGTCATCCCATCACTGGGTATATACCCAAAGGATTATATATCATGCTGCTATATAGACACATGCACACGTGTGTTTATTGCAGCACTATTCACAATTGCAAAGACTTGGAACCAACCCAAATATCCAGCAATGATAGGCTGGATTAAGAAAATGTGGCACATATACACCATGGAATACTATGCAGCTATAAAAAAAAAAAAAAGGATGAGTTCATGTCCTTTGTAGGGACATGGATGCAGCTGGAAAACCATCATTCTCAGCAAGCTATCGTAAGAACAGAAAACCAAACACCGCATGTTCCACTCATAGGTGGAAATTGAACAATGAGATCACTTGGACACAGGAGGGGAACGTTCCACACACTGGGCCTGTTATGGGGTAGGGGATGGGGGAGGGATAGCATTAGGAGATACTACCTAATGCTGAAATCTACGAGTTAACGGTGCAGCACACCAACATGGCACATCCATACCATATGTAACAAACCTGCACATTGTGCACATGTACCCTAGAATATAAAGCATATAAAAAATAAACAAAATGTGAAAAAAAAACCTCATAGTCACTGTAATTGTCATTCCAATTCTGCATTGCGCACCATTTATAGTTACATATTTACTACATACCCTGTTTTACTTACCATTGATTAAAATCCACATCCACGATGATGAGCCCTGTTAATCCTGAACTTTGCATACTCCCTGACTATATGCTACAAAACCACTGAAAGAAATCATGTCATTTTATTAAATCAAAAATACAGATTAACTAGAAAAAAAAAGGGGAAACTGAATAAATTTGATTTACATGGAGAGCAAACTATACAGCGATAGTTAGTAATTATTAACATGAAAAACATTCAAGTATAATCACATTTATATGAAATTTGCAAGAATATTTTATAGTTTTGGCAAATAAATTCTGATAATTGCTACAAAAAGAAATTATAAATTCTGGATAATTGCTTTACAAAAGAAATATAAATTTGATAATCGCTTACAAAAGAATTTTAAATTCTGATAACTGCTTACAAAAGAAATTATAATATTCTGATAATTGGTTTTACAAGAAATTATAATTTCTGATAATTGCTTATAAAACGAATTACAAATTCTTATAATTCCTTATAAGACAATTATGAATTCTTACACCTCCTTATAAAAGAAATTTTAGATTCTTATAACTCTTTATAAAAGAAATTATAACTTTTATAAAACAAATTATAAATTGTTTTAAGTTCTTATAATTCTTATAATTTGAAATAAATTCTTATTATTTATTGCATTGGTGGCAAAACTAAAGTGAAACATTTAAGTGATTATCATAACTGGGGTACTTGGGAGGGAGGAAACAACAAGGAAATTATATCAACAAGAAAGCATATATGGGGAATGTCAGATTGCTGGCAAATTCTATTTTTTGACGAAGGTGTGGAATATGAGTGTTAATGTTACATTCTTTTTTCCTCTTACTGTACATTTAGATTCTATTGCTTTCCCTACATATGTTAGGTTCCAGAATAATGAAAATATTTTAAAATCAGAAATGTTAAATAAATTAATGAATATAAAATTAGGCTGAAACTAATATATTCCTACATGTGCCATTGTAATTAGAGTTTTGCTGAATAAAGAAGAATACAGCTTTATAGTAGTAAGAAATAAGGCTAAAATTTTATACTTTTTAAAAATTAATTTCAAAAGAAAATATAAGCAGTAAGTGTACATCCACATTCTTAATGGTAATCTTAATCGGAAACATCAGATTTTGAACGACTATATTGCAATAGACTTTTTTCTTGTTTCCAATTTAATTATTCATGATACGCATTTCAGATTGGCAACAATTAGGGAATTTTTCATAAAGTACAAATATTGAAGTATGTAGCACTATAGATATTAAGTATATAGGACAATTTTTGCTACATTTATCCCTAAATGAAATAATTATGCTCATATTGTTACCATTCAAAGATCACAATACTATGCATGTGCATGGCATATGTGTTGGGGAAAATATTTTGTTTCTATAAATTTTTTGATTCTGTATTAGAGAAGAAACCCTAGAAAGATAATTGTTAAGCTATAAAACATATTTAGCGTAATCTTTGAGTGTGCTTGTGTATATGTAGTGTTACTTCGACTGCTATAATCAAATAACCCAGATTTAGTGACAGTAGCTGAGATTGTAAATAAGCAGTTGAGAGAATTTTGCCTACTAATGATACTATTAAAAGATAAGATACAGTTTATATGCTCTATAGTTGTAGAGAGGATTTGTGTAAGTTCATGTGAAAGTGCAGTGATAATTAAACAGCCCAAAGGAGAAGAATCTTTGTTGTAGGGCAGTTTTGTCATGATTTTCAGTATGTGGTAAATGAAAAAAAACAGCCAGTAAATCAGTGGAAATTCATTTTTTTTTACTTATTCTTTTTTTTGTGGGGGGGGGGGAATTTTCATTACCATTTTATTTTTTTATTTTTTTTTATTATACTTTAAGTTCTAGGGTACATGTGCATAACGTGCAGGTTTGTTACATATGTATATTTGTGCCATGTTGGTGTGCTGCACCCATCAACTCGTCAGCACCCATCAATTCATCATTTATATCATGTATAACTCCCCAATGCAATCCCTCCCCCCTCCCCCCTCCCCATTACTGTCTGAGGATGTTTGTCTGTGCCTGATGCTGAGAATAATGTAAGAAAAAAGTTCATGAGTCCATCACCCTGAAATGTAGCAGTTAGAAAACATGATTGAAGTCATATTTATAGAAGAGTATGGCCCCTTTTGGCTGACATTATCATCATTGTCAATCATCATCTACATCTATCTCTTTAAATGATTTATTTTTGAAATATTTTCATACGTAATTTGGATAATGTCTAATAAATTTTAAAATATTATCATTGTGGGAAAGTTACATTAGTAAACAGAAAATTTCAGGTTGAGCCAAATACATTTAGATTTAGAAATTAAGTATAGTGTTAGTTTAAAATACATTGCTTAAGCAATCATTATAGATAAACTTAAATCTGTAGGAACATTATAAGAAAGATTTTAGTTGTGTTAAATAAATTCATTCATTAAAAGATAAATAAAAAGCCATTTCATGATCCAAGCTCTTATTTCTAAGTGAAGATTTTATTTTATTTAATTTTTTAACCTTTCTACATTTACTGAACAAAGATTAATAGCCATAAATTGAATGTTTAGTTTGCAAAGTTTATTTCTGGAAATTTGATATGTGTACTTCTACTCCTTTTTACATCTTTTTTTTTTTTTTTTTTTTTGAGCGGTAGTCATGAGGCGGAGTCTCGCTGTGTAGCCCAGGCTGGAGTGCAGTGGCGCGATCTCAGCTCACTGCAAGCTCCGCCTCCCGAGTTCATGCCATTCTCCCGCCTCAGCCTCCAAGTAGCTGGGATTACAGGCGTCCGCCACCACGCTCGGCTAATTTTTTGTGTTTTTAGTAGAGACGGGGTTTCACCGCGTTAGCCAGGATGGTCTCGATCTCCTGACCTCGTGATCCGCCCGCCTCGGCCTCCCAAAGTGCTGGGATTACATACTTGAGCCACCGCGCCCGGCCCCTTTTTACATCTTACATGAATATTTAAATAATTGATATATAACACTCCCTGATGCCAGGTAAAGCAAATACTAATCTCAGTTCAGAAACTCACATGTACAACAAATTTAACTTCCTGGATATTTTAAAAACTCAGCTTAATTTCCCTAGGGGCTCCATAAACCTGATGGCAGAAATTAAATCTTAGGCAACTCTGGGTTCTCCCACAAGCACACTTTGCTTCAGAGTTGTGCTGAAGTTTTGAGAAGGTTGGGAGGAGGCAAGGAGGTATCCAGTCCTTGGTGCATCTATCCCCTGGCATTCTCCCATCCTGCCCCCGGTTGTCAGCCCACACAGGTTGCTGGCACATCTAAAGTGAGAATTTTAGGACTAAATAAATCAAATAGAAGTAAGCCCTCACATCTTCTATATCTCACCTGATAATGAAGAAGTTTGAAGGCACAGACACAGAGCTCTACTTCTGCTAATAAAAAAAGAGTAAATTTTAATTTGTAAAATAGAATGATGTATCTAGGGTTGAGGTGCTATAATTTATTTATTGGAATGGCATTTTGAAATCCAGCACAGCTAATTGAATTTCCCTGTGGGGAGAGTTTGTGGTGAAGACTCATCAACAGACAAGCTACTCACATCACATCAATTTCCAGGTTCTTCCAACTTGTGGGAGAATGTGTAGACTACGCTTTTATTCCATTTTGTGACCAAAGTCTTGGGAAAAGAAGAAAATTGTTACCATTTTCATATCAAGCATACAAAAAACAAACAAACAAAACCAACCAACCAAAGAATCCCATTTTTAAAAATAACTTGGTTGTAAGAGTACTTTGTTCTGTTTCTCCATAGATAATGATTTATAGAAGGAGAACAAAAGATTATTTCTGCTACTAAAATGATAAGAGCAAAAAATAAATAGTCAGTATTGAGAATCCAATAAACGAAGAGTTAACAACCAGTTAGACATAGGAGAAGAGAGAATTAGTGAACTGGAAGACAACTACAAAGAATGAAGCCTAAAGAGACCACAAGACAGAGAATGCAAAACTAAGAGGATAAGAGGCATTGATGCTACAATCAGAGGATCTAACATACTTCTGGATTTCTGGAAGATTAAAAGGGAGAAAATAGGGTAGAAGCAATGTTGTGGAGATTTTCCCAAAAGTGATAAAATATATTAATCCATATATTTTTAGTAACCATCAAAGGTCAGACAGGATAACTAAAAAAAATTAACATAAAATGACACAGGACATCAAAGACCAATAGAAAATCTGAAAAGTGCCCAGAGGAAAAGATAGATTATTTTAAAAGGAACAACTTTCTAAATGAAAACTGATTTTCCACAGAAAAATGGAAGGTAGAATTCAATGGAATCATGCCTTCAGTGTGTTTCAAAAGAATAGAGGACCTGCATACACAGAAATCCAAATGATATTTTTCAGATAAAATAAAAAACATTGAAAATACAAGATTAAACTTGCAAGAAGGAATACAAATTAACAGAAATAATAAATATGTGCATAATTCTAAATGAATGTTGACTGAATAAAATAATGTCTTGTTGAGTTAAATATATAATTGATAAGATATATGCAAATAGCAACAAAGAGACTGAAGGTAAAGGTGACAGGAACAAATTTAGTTAAATTATTGTTTGCACTTTTCTATGTCTGTGAGGAGAATTTGAACACCACATTTAATGACCCTGTAATAGGAATTGCTTCAAATGATATGTGAAATAATACTCATAGTAGGGTTACTCACAGTAGCTCAAAAATACACTGCCCAAAATATATATTAACTAAGGATGATTGAATGATATAAATGATTACAGTAAATCCATACAGTGGAACAATATAGAGAGGTGAAAAGAAATGAATCACATGTACATGCAACTATGTAACTAAATTTCAGAAACATGATGTCCAGTGCAAGAAGCCATGAACAAGAAGAACACACAGGACGGCACCTATACACAGTTCAAAGCAGGACAGACCAACCTGTGGAGTTTAGGGCTGCAAACCTAGTTGGTAAACCATAAAGAAATTCAAGGAAATGATCAGCATAGATTATGAATATTGCTTGTCTCAGGAGATGTGAATAAAGGTTTAGGCACTTGGAAAGTGGCCTGGAAGTGGACCTAGTCTATTTGCAGTGTTCCATGTCTTACCCTGCGTAATGGTTACATGACTGTTTATGATACATTGCTCTTTCCTATTTTTGTTTTGGCCCATTTCTAAGTGTGCATTATAATTTTATTTTTAAAATTACAAATTAGGAGAAATGTCACATGAAAATTATTAGTTGCTCTGCTCATTTTATACTTAGGGGAAAAATCCACCATTTATGTACATTCTTATACAAATCAAGAGAGCTAAAGTGAATTCTTATTTTAGTTGTGAAATGGAGAAATTTGAGATGCTATTACCTAAAACCTCCAGATCTTTCCCAACATTTCCTTCTAGTTTTAGACATTCACTTCATGTTACAAAAACTTTGATATTTCCAACCTATTTTTCCTTTGGCTCCTGAATTTCTGACACAACAAGGGTTCACATATTTCTTACACTCTTGTTTTATCAGAGTGTCTATATCACTTAGCTTTTTCTGCAAAAGAAACTTCTCCAAAACCACATTAGATATTTATATCTCACATGCTTTTGGATTTTGTTTTCTTAAGCTGGGGTTTGGTGGATGGCGCTGGTGATTTGAGATGTTTCAAGCTTTGCCTCTTGGATCTAGTTAAAGTTTGGCCGATTTAAGACTGGGTCAGGCAGGGGCAATGTGACTCCATGAGTTACTCATTCTCATTCTGGAAACGGTATGTTAGTGTGGACATGTTCTCATGATAAATGGAAAAGAACAAGAAAGCCTAATATGGAACCATTTCAAATTTCGATGTAAAGCGTAGTAATTTTCTGTTTATCAAAGCAAATTACATGATCAAACTCAGAGCCCTAGTGCAAGGTTTTCACTATACCTATGATGGGAGGATACTGCAAAATTATGTGACAAAGATCTGGTACTCAGGAATATTTACAAGCTTTCAAGTAGCATTACCAAAAGCCTAAGCATGAGAGACACGTTTCATGAATATTATTCATTGGCTGAAAATCCGGCATGGGAAAAATAGGACTAATTCCACCAGGATGAGCTCCTGAAACTCATTTTCCATTTCATAAGTTATTAGAAAACAATTCCTTTCATCCTTGAAGGGTAAAAGTGTGTGTGTGTCTATGTGTGTGTGTTTATGAGTTTGTTAATAGTGATGCCATACAAAAGTATTGGTTTACAGCAACCACAGTATAAGGAGTATTGGCTTTCCTGTGGTTCCCAATAAAATATTGGGTGATTTTGATAAAAAGTTAAGGTTCTGTGTATTTAAATCTGGCATTAAAAAATAAATCTTTAGTGATTATGATCCTACATATGACCAGGCTCTTTTAACAATCTAAATACTTGCTGTGTCATCTATGTACTGGGTATTAAAATTTCCCTAACAACTGAAGGGCTGAACACAAATTATGGAAATGTGAAACAAGGAAAAAATTGCAAAGCAATGAAAGAAGATATGTCTTTATTTGAATGCTAGCAAATGAGAATTCAGCTTTCCCTTCAACATCAGTCAGAAAAATTTCAGCCTATAGCAAGAACAGAGACTGTATGAATAATAATTAATTTGAGCTGTTTTGGGACTGACAATATTTTCCATAAAGGCAGCACTGAACTCATTCATTAGTTTAAGCTGGTGCTTTCCTGTTGACATTGTTCACAGAATTTAAAAGTATAAACGATGTCATTGAACAGTCAGGAATCAAGTGCATATTTAATCTAAAGTCTGAATATTAGAGGAGTCACAACCAGTGACATTAGGCCTGAACTTTTTACTTGCTTTTTTGTTTAGACATGATGAGTTTTCTACACATTGTTTTTTCCATTCTAGTAGTGGTTGCATTGCTTCTTGGAAATTTTGCCAATGGCTTTATAGCACTGATAAATTTCATTGCCTGGGTCAAGAGACAAAAGATCTCCTCAGCTGATCAAATTATTGCTGCTCTGGCAGTCTCCAGAGCTGGTTTGCTCTGGGTAATAGTCTTACACTGGTATTCAACTGTGTTGAATCCAACTTCATCTAGTTTAAAAGTAACAATTTTTATTTCTAATGCCTGGGCAGTCACCAACCATTTCAGCAACTGGCTTGCTACTAGCCTCAGCATATTTTATTTGCTCAAGATCGTCAATTTCTCCAGACTTATTTTTCATCACTTAAAAGGAAGGCTAAGAGTGTAGTTCTGGTGATAGTGTTGGGGGCTTCGTTATTTTTGGTTTGTGATCTTGTGATGGAAAACATGTATATAAATGTGTGGACAAAAGAATATGAAAGAAACATAACTTGGAAGATCAAATTGAGGAATGCAACGTACCTTTCTAACTTGATTGCAGTCACGGTAGCAAACTTGATACCATTCACTCTGACCCTGATATCTTTTCTGCTGTTAATCTGCTCTCTGTGTAAACATCTGAAGAAGATGAAGCGCTATGGCAAAGGATCTCAAGATCCTAGCACCAAAATCCACCTAAAAGCTCTGCAAACTGTGACCTCCTTCCTCATATTATTTGCCGTTTACTTTCTATGTGTAATCATATCGCTTTGGAATTACAAGAAGCAACAGAAAGAACTTGTCTTAATCCTTTGCCAAGCTGTTGGAATCATATATCCAACATTCCACTCATTCATTCTGATTTGGGGGAACAAGAAGCTAAAGCAGAGCTTTCTTTCAATTTTGTGGCAGGTGAATTGCTGGGCCAAAGGACAGAACCTGTCAACTCCATAGATTCACCAGAGGCTCATTGTGTGTTTTCTAGCAGAAAACAAATTGATGGTGTCCAGAACATTTTATATTTCCTACAAGTTTTTGCATAGTCTATGTATTTGAGTAATTTACAAAAGTAGAATTAGAAAATTCTTTTACCTAAGTTTATTATATAAAAGTATATATATATATGCGTGTGTATGTCTGAATGTATATGAAAACTTAACATTTACCATAACATACCTTTAATCAATTTTTCATATAAACTGTTCAGTTATACAAAAGTAGGATAAGAAATTTGTCAGAATTATGAACCCATGTGTGTTTCACACATATATTTTATTGTATGATATTTCATTTGAGGAATTTATGATCTCTATTTATAATTAAGAACTGACACCTTATATCAGAAAATTATTGCTGTTGTTCATTGTAATTTGTATTATGTATACGTACCATAGTGTATTTAACTGTTTAACTATCATTGTTTGAGCCTGTAATTTTTTGGATGGTAAGGAAATTTAATTCTAAATCAATGATGAGAATGTGTCTTTCGGGTAGGTTTTTTTTTTTTTTTTTTTCTTTCTTTTTTTCTTTTTTGAGATGGAGTCTTGCTCTGTTGTCCAGGCTGGAATGTAGTGACACAATCTTGGCTCACTGCAACGTTCACCTCCTGGGTTCAAGTGATTCTCATGCCTCAGCCTCCTGAGTGACTGGGACTCCAGGCATGTGCCACCATGCATGGCTAATTTTTTTTTTTTTAATAGTAGAGATGGGGTTTCATCATGTTGGAGAGGCTGGTCTCGAACTCTTGACCTCAAGTGATCCACTGCCTCAGCCTCCCAAAGTGCTGGGATCATAGGCGTTCATGATGAATTCTTATTTTATGTTTAGTATAAAGCAAATACAATTATTGTTAGATAACAATGCACAAAATAAAATTCAAGGGTGAAAAATATATCTAGTGTACATTTTTTATGTATATCAAAAGCAATACTGAAGAATATTAGATTTAATATAGTATGTTAATAGCTTACAAAAAATCATTTCTATAAAAAAGACAAAGAAACATGATCATGAGCTCTTTTCAGTGCTGTTATAAGTTTCCATATGCAATTAGAAAAGTCATCTCTTCCAGTTTTGAATTAAACAAAACTTTTTTGAAGTTGAGATCTGATGTTATATATTTTAGGTTTTGTCTAAGCCACCTCTGAGCTCCTGAATTGCCAATTCCCTCCTTTATCTTCCATCCTTAAAATTCCTCAAAAGCTCAAATTTTCCTTACTTTAAAAGAAGCTCAATCTAAAGAGGGTATAGAAACTATGGCATCTATGAAATCTATATATTGATGATAGGAAATGCCTTAAAGATATGTTTTATTATAATCTTGGTGTAAATGATGAAATGAGAGAAAGTGTATTGACATATTCACTAATAGCAAGTTCTATTATAAGAAGAAAATGTATAACCTAGTTCAACAGCTAAATTCTGTGTGACTATTAATTTCTGGTGTTATGCAATTTTAACAATATTATCTAAATCTTAAGATAAATCATCTCCACATCTGATTTGTTTGTTTATCATATATCTTCCCTGGTACAATGTAAGTACCATAAAAGTGGAGATCATATAGCTCTTGCTTACTGTAGACATAAAGACAGCACACAGAATAGTTATTCAAAAATGATACTTTGATGAACAAATTAATTGGTGAATGAACGAATACATGAACTATATTGGAGTGGTAAACCAATGAAAATGTAACACATCACAAAATCTACAGTTGCATGAATATTTCTGTTCTGGTTTCAGATTGAAGTTATAGGATTATCCAAGAAGAAGAATTTCTCAGAGCAAAAGTTTGGCTATTCCCCAATTCTAGGGGAAATATCACTATAATATAGCATTGATGCAGCTATATCGGATGTGTGACACAAAGACAAAGTGGAAAATAAAATCAGATGGCATTTATTACAATACTTTTTACTAAGCATATAAAAGAGTTTTGTATATGTGCACATATCTTTTCTATTGCGAACTATACATTTGTATTGTGGTATTTCTAGCTGGTTATTACATAAACAAAAATGACATTTCATTTAAAATATTTAGTTGCCAACTATCTTACTAAAATATATTTTTTAGATAGTATTTTTAATATCCTTTCTAAATGATCGCTTTAATCACCGTATTATAAACTCATAGAAAAATAAATGAATAATAATTAAAACACTGAATGAATATCTTAGTCTCAAGGGTCTAGAACTAGAGCAGATGTCTGATATTAAAGTAATGACAATTATTTGGAAGGAGGTCCATGGCAGCAAAGGCTGGGACATATGGAAATTGAGGCAAGAGAAGATGTGAAACTATGTGTTGTGATGTGTGATATGACTCTGCTGACGACCACTTCACAATGAGGTGAGAGAGACAGCATGGTGGTCATCAGATGCGTGCACTTGGCTCCCAGGACTTTTTCAGAAGGGCTGCGAGAGGAAAACACATCCAGCATTAGTCCATGGAAGCAACAGAGGAGGGAGAATATATCTACTCAGCTGTCTTCTGTCTTCTATTTCCCACTGGCCAGGGTTTCCCTGAGGCAGAATTACCATCTCTGCTCTTCCGCTTTCCATCATCCAGTCCCTTGGTGGAGGTAATGAAAGTCAGACCTCATGCCCACAATGTGGTGATCCATTCAAGTCCCAAATGGAAGGGTGACGTGGGTCAGGCAAGGTGCTGACCAGGGGAATGGGAGACAGTCAAGTGAATCTGAGGAAGCACATGTTTGCGCCCAGTGCTGTCCACTCCTTGTGCCACTCAGATGTGGTCATACCCTCCAATCATGGCTGACTTTATGAGCATATAATTTCCACTGTTGCAACAGGTCTTGTGCTTAGAGATGTGCATGCTTAGAAGGGTTTTATACTTGGGTTAATTTTCTGCACTCGCTGTTTTGTTTTTGAGACAGAGGGCACTCCTCTGTTGAAGAGGGAATAGTTTTGCACTAATTCCCTAGGAGTTTGCTCTCCCCTCTCCTGTGAGCTTGTGAGAAGCATGCACAAAGTCCTATAATGCTCACTATGCATGCCTCCAGCAGGTCTGAATTCTGCTGGATTGTCTGTCACAATGAGCACAGCAGCTTGGACTAAAGCCTACATTTGCTAGAGTCATTTTTTGTTCTAGTTCTACTTAAGACCAGTAGCCTTTGGAAACTTCATTAGTGAATCAGAGCAATATCCGCAAATGTAGAATATATTGGCTCCCAAATCCCAGGAGGCTCAAAAAATATTGTGTCTCATTTTTAGTGACAGGAAATAGATGCATACGGAGCAACATGCTGTTTACTTTAAAAGGGGTATTTCAGCATGTGGACTAGGAGCACTGGACCCCTAAAATCATCATCTATGTTTTAGGTCACTGAATCTTCTTGTTCATCTTTCTTCTTCTGGTATTTTACTTCTGTTCAATGTTATGGTATTTTACTATATTTGAGAAACTCACCATCTCCTGCTTTTGGGTTACAATTAATGCAATATTATTAATATACTGAGTTAGCATGATGTTTTGTAAAATGCCAATTAAACTGAAAACAGCAGTAACATAGCCCTGACATAAAATGGTGAAGCAGTGCTTTTGTTCTTACCACACCAAAGCAAATCATTTTGATTTCCTCTCCCAATGGATGTAGATTCAAAAGCATTCACCAAATCAAAAGCCTCATACAAAGAGACAGAAACCATGTTTTCTCAGTGAAGATGCCACATCCTAGAGAGCATCTGCAAGTGTGATTTAAGTTTATGCTGATGTGCATTCATCCTGTAATCCATCTGGTTTTGGCAGAGGCCAGACAGGTTAACTGAATAGGGATCAAAAATGGACAACCACCTCCTGGAATTTTGAGTTTTTTGTCATGTCGGTGACCAATTCTGTTCCTTGGACTATGCGGTTATTATGTTTTACTCATTTTCTTGCCAGAAGAGGAGACTTTCAGAGAACTCTTTTTGGTTCTACTTACAATAATGTCCCTTAATATACAGGTCTGGAAGCAATGTGAGAGTTCTGCTAGCTGTTGAAACTGTTAATTTCATTTAACATTCTGGAAGAGATAATAAATATGAACCCATTAGATCCACCTTAGGTTGAACATGAGCCAAAGCTTTATGCAGCATCTGACTTTCAAAAACTCATACCCCAGGGCTGGTGAGGTGGCTCACACCTGTAATCCAAACAATTTGGGAGGCTGAGTTTTGGTTACTATAGCTCTGTAGTATACTTTGAAGTCAGGTAATGTGATTCCTGCAGTTTTGTTCTTTTGGCTTGGGATAACTTTGGCTATTCTGAGATATCCTTATATTTTTAGAAGCCATTAAACCTCAAATGAGATAACTAAAACCAATTAAGGCTGAGGTGGGAGGAGCACTTGAGACCAGGACTTCCAGATCAGGCTGGGCAAGATAGCAAGTCCCTGTTTGTTAAAGAAAATAAACTGATTGTGATACTGTGTGCCTCTAGTTCCAACTACCTAGGAAGTTCTGGCAGGGGGATCAGTTTAGCCCAGGAATTTGAGTCTGCAGTAAGCTATGATTGTGCCATTACACTCCAGCCTGGGCTGCACTCTAGCCTGAGCAAACAAACAAGACTTTGTCTCTAAAAACAAACAAACAAACAAACGACCAAAAACAAAGCCTCCCACTCCATTCTGTGAAACACAGTGTCTTTTTTAGTACTCGAATATTATTAATGTTATTTCAGACCCCATGTTTAAAATTCTGAGAGTATGGATATATGTCCTTTCCTCTGGGTACTGTTATGGCTACAGGTGAAATGACTACAGGTGCTTGAGAAAGGGTCAAGTGAATATTTCCTGAATATTTTTGTGGTGAATCTTCAGTGTCATTTACTGAGGGCATGTAAGTTTTCCTTCAATCATTGAACTCTGCTTCTCTGAATTGGCTCAGTCCTGAGAACTGGCTGAGGGTTTTTGATTTTCAACGTCAAAGGCTGACCTCAAGAGTCAACTTTTTCAACTTTGTCCCCTCTTGGTTTAAAATTATTTAGCAAAGTATGAAACCTTTTCAACTATTGGCCTATCAACTCATTTAAATGAGGGTGTTACTGTCGCCACTCCATTAAATCTGACATTTGCAAGATCACCAGTAAGTCTGTGTTGCCAGTGGTTAGTTTTCATGTTACATGCTCTATGAGCAGCAGTGAATATAGTTTATTTGCATTTCAGGATACTGCCCTCTCCTAATTTTATCCTTGTTCAATGACACAACTTCTCAGTCTCTTTTGCTGGTTCTTTCTCTTGTCTGTAAACTGAAAATATCAGATTGTCCAAGGTCTAAATTCTTCAACCTCTAATAAATTATGTCTGGTTTTTTTTTTTTTGTTTTTTTGTTTTTTTTTTTTTGGTGATCTCATGCAGTTTCCTTATAGATAATTTGGCCAAATGGTTTAATAGAGAGGAATAAGGCTGATTATTCATATATATTTTTTATTTATATACATATAGTTGTATATATCAAATTATATAACCCTTTTTTTAAACGTCAAAGTCACATTTAAAAGTAACAATACTAAAAATCTATGGAGAAGGTGGGAGCATCAATAATGTTTTTACTTGAATTTCTGCTAAATCAGTGTGATAGTGACCAGATGACTAATTAAGTTTTATTTAAAATAGCAATGTAGATATTGATAGATTGATAAGTAGGGGATTATCATTATATAAAAAAATGATCTAAGTAAGGAAATATGCAGATAGAATGATGATTGATTAACCCATTTTGACTTTTTGCATTTGGTACAGTTAATGTCTCAGTATTTCAGTAATCTGTTTTTATATTTTTCTCTATGATCAATTAATTATGAGTTAATTTTGTGTACGGTATGAAATAATGGTCTACACTCATGTTTTATCATTCTGTTTTTACTCCCACTTCTTAGGTAAGTTCATCTAGTCATAACCTTAGTTACTTTCTGTGTGCTATTGATGCCAATATTTAATCCTTCAGCTCAGACATCAACCCTGGTCTCTAGAATCTGATCTCTAAGGGGTCACTTGACATCTTCATTTGGATGTCTAACAAGAACTTGAACTAACATGTCCAGATCAAAATAGTGATCTTCCCTCTAGTCTCCAAAGTCGTTTCTTCTATAGCCTTTCCCTCGTCTGTTAATGACCACTTCAGTCTTTCAGATGCTTAGACCAAAAACACGGAGTTAACATTTTCTCTCTTTCAGAACTCATCTCTAAGGCATCAGCAAATTTTGTTGGCTCTACCCTCAAAAACATACAGAATCCAATCCCTTGTCATCACTTTTGCCATACTCGTCTAAGCTGCTGCCATACCTAGCCAAGATAATTGCCATCAACTCCTAATTATTCTTTCTATACTGCACATCCTTTTCTCTTGATGTATTCTCAAGGTAGCAGCCAAAGAGAGCCTGTGAAGATGCAAATTTGATCATACCATTCTTCAGCTCTAGATTTTTCAGTGGCTTCTCATCTCATTAGAGTAAGGTCAAAAATCCTTACAAAGTCCTATAATCATTTGAGTGATTCGATTTTGTCTGCCTGTCTGTCCTAAAATGCCTGGCTTATCCCATGCTAGCAACACTGGACTTTGTGTAATTTCTTGAATATACCAAGAATTGCCTCAGGGACTTCATACTTGTGTCCCTTCTTCTTGGAATGCTCTTTCTCAGAAATCAACACTAAACACTACCACTCATCAAACATCACTGAATCATTGAGGCCTCCTTAATTTGATTTTTGTATATGGTGATAAATAAGCATCTAGTTTCATTTTTCCGCATATGGATATCCAGTTTTCCCAGCACCATTTAGTGAAGAGACTGTCCTTTCCCCAGAGTGTGCTCTTGGCACCTTTGTCAAAAATGAGTTCTCTATAGGTGTGGATTTGTTTCTGCATTCTGTATTCTGTTTCACTGCTCTATGTGTCTGTTTTTATGCCAGTACCATGCTGTTTTGGTTACTATAGCTCTGTAGTATACTTTGAAGTCAGGTAATGTGATTCCTGCAGTTTTGTTCTTTTGGCTTGGGATAACTTTGGCTATTCTGAGACATCCATATATTTTTAGAAGTCATTAAACCTCAGATGAGATAACTAAAACCAATTAAGATACAAATGCCACAGAATATCAAAGACCAATCGAAAATCTGAAAAGTAGGTAGAAGAAAAGATTATGTAAAAGAAACAACTGTCTAAATGACAATCTTATTTTCAACAGACAAAATTGAAGCTAGAATTCAATGCAATCATATCTTCAGTGTGTTTCAAAACCATAGCAGACTTTAATAAATAGAAATTCAAGAGAATATTTTTTAGATAAAAGGAAAATTATTAAAAATATAAAGCTGAACATGCATGAAGGAATAATAAATAATGCAAGTGGTAAATATGTGCATAAGTCTGAATAAATTTTGAGTTTATAAAATAAGGGCATCTCTTTGGGTTCAGTATTTGATTAATAAGATATATAGAAATAGCTACATATAGTCTGTAAGTAAAGGTGTAAAAAAGAAAATTTAGTTAATTTAAATTTGGAATTTTCTATGTCTGTGAAGAGAATTTGAAAGCCATATTTGATGACCCTGTAATTCTCTTTCTATGTGTATATCCAAAGGAAATGAATCAAATGATATATGAAAGAATGGTCATACTAGAATTATTCATAACTGTTCAAAAAAGAAACCCCCCAAATATGTATCAACTAAAGATGAATGAATCATTACAACACATTTGTACAATGGAATAATATAGAGAAGTGAAAAGAAATGAATCACATAAAGATGCAACTATGTGACTAAATTTCAGAAACATAAAGATGAGTCCAAGAAGCCATGAGTAGGAACATACAGGACTACACCTATATATGGTTTAAAGCAGACAAAACCATGTCATAGAGTTTAGGACTGCATACCTAGTTGTTAATGTATAAAGAAAATCAAGGCTGGGCATGGTGGCTCACGCCTGTAATTCTAGCACTTTGGGAGGCTGAGGTAGATGGATCACCTGAGGTCAGGAGTTCAAGACCAGCCCGGCCAACATGGCAAAACCCTGTCTTTACTAAAAATACAAAAAGTTATCTGGGTGTGGTGGCATGCACCTGTAGTCCTAGCTATTCAGGAGGCTGAGGGAGGAGAATCGCTTGAACCCGGGAGGTGGAGGTTACAGTGAGCCGAGATCACACCACTGCACTCCAGCCTGGGTGACAGAGCGAGACTCCATCTCAAAAAAAAACAAAGAAAATCAAGGAAATGATCATCCTAAATTATGGCTATTGCTATTGCTTTCCTCAGGGTATGTGAAGAAAGGTGTAGGGGCTTGGAGAGTGGCATGGAGGTGGACCTAAGCTATTTGCAATGTGACATGTTTTGCCCTGCATGATGGGTGCAGGAGTATTTATGATACATTGCTGTGTTTACCATTTTTGTTTTCACCCATTTCTAAGTGTGCATTATAATTGTATTTAAAAATTATTAACTGGAGAAATGTTCCATAAAGAATATTAATTATTCTGCTCATTATATATCTTGCAAAAAAAATCACCGTTTATATACATTTTTATACAACTCTTGGAGAGCTGAAGTAGAAACTTTTAGCTGCAACATGTGGAAATTTGAGATGATGCTACCTGCAGCACACAAATCTTTCCAAACATTTTTTATTATCTTTAATTATCTACCTCACATGCCAAAACTTTGCCACTCCCCATCTATTTTTCTTTTGGTTCCTGAATTCCTGAAAAAACATGGGTGAATATATTTCCCCACACTCTTGGTGTAGAATAGTACCTACACCAAGTACCTATATCAGTTATACACTATAGTATCTATATCAGTTATACACTATAGTATCTATATCAGTTATACACTATAGTATCTATATCAGTTATACACCACTATAGTATCTATATCAGTTATACACCACTATAGTATCTATATCAGTTATACACTATAGTATCTATATCAGTTATACACTATAGTATCTATATCAGTTATACACTATAGTATCTATGTCAGTTATACACTATAGTATCTATATCAGTTAGGTTTTTCTACTAGAGAAACCCCTCCAAAACTATGTTAGATTTTTTATCTCATATATCTTTGGATTCAGGTTTTCTAAGCTGGGTTTGGTGGATAGCTCTGGTGACTTGAGATGGGCCAAGTTCTGCATCTTGGAGCCAGTTAGAGTTTGGCCAATTTAGGCTGGATCAGGCAGAGGCAAACTGACTTCACTAGTTTTCATTCTCATTCTGGGAACAGTGTACTAGCCAGGTGATAATCTCATGGTCAATGGAAGATAGCAAGAAACTCTGAAGTGGAAGCCATCGCAAACCTCTGTGTGAAGTCTACTAATTTTCTCTTCATCAAATAAAGTTGTATGAGTGAGCTCCGAGTCCAGGGGACAGGTCAGCACCCTGCTTATAGTGGGAGGATACTGCAAAATTATGCTTCAAAGGGTGTGGTACTCAGGAATATTTACAAAATTGTTGAACATTTTAATTAAATAATAAATACTTAAACATTAAACATTAAAAAGACTTGAGAGTAAGTGTACCAAATGGTTAAGCATGAGAGATATGTTTGATGTTTAATACTTTTTTTTTTTTTCCTCAGTGGGAAAATAAGACTAATTTCACATGGATGGCCTCCAGGAAACTTACTTCCCGTTTTGGAAAGTATAAGAAAATAATTCCTTCCATCCCTTAGGAGTGTGACAGTCTCTCTCTCTCTCTCTCTCTCTCTCTCTCTCTCTCTCTCTCTCTCTCTCTCCCTGTGTGTGTGTGTGTGTGTGTATGGTAACACACAAGCATGGTAACAATAAATTCGTACAAAAGTATTGGTTAGCAGCAACCAGATTTTAAGGTGTATTGGTCTTCTTGTGGCTCCCAAGAAAACTTTGGATGATTTTGATTTAAAAGTTTGGACTCATTCTGTTTAAATCTAGCACAAATAGTAAATCCATTAGGGTGGTGATCCTAGTTATGACTAAGTTCTTTTAAAGAACTTAGACATTTACTGTATGAATTATGGACTTGAGGGTAAAATTTCCCTATCTAACAACTGACGTTGTTGAACACAAATTATGTATAGGTTAAACAAGGAAAATATTGCAAAACATTGAAAGAGAATACGTCTTTATTTGCATGCTGGTAAATGAAAATTTAGGTTTCACATCCACTTCATTATGAATAATTCAAGCTCATCACAAGAACGGACATTGAATGAATGAGTTAATTTGAGCTGTTTTGAAAATAAGAATGTTTTCCATAAAGATGACATCAAACTCATCCATTAGCATAAGCTGGTACTTTCTTGTTTGACACTGGTCACATTATTTAAAAGTAAAAAGAATGTTGCTGCACATTCAGAAATCAGGTGCACGTAAAATTTAACATCAGGGTATTAAAGAAATCACAGCCAGTGATATTAGGCTTGCATTTTCTTTCTTTTTTTTTTTCTGTTCAGATATGATACCTTTTCTACACATTTTTTTTCCAGTTCTAACATTGATTTTATTTGTTCTTGGAAATTTTGCCAATGGCTTCATAGCACTGGTAAATTTCATTGACTGGGTGAAAAGAAAAAAGATCTCCTTGGCTGACCAAATTCTCACTGCTCTGGCGGTCTCCAGAGTTGGTTTGCTCTGGGCATTATTATTAAATTGGTATTTAACTCAGTTGAATCCAGCTTTTTATAGTGTACAGTTAAGAATTACTTCTTATAATGCCTGGGTTGTAACCCACCATTTCAGCATGTGGCTTGCTGCTAGCCTCAGCGTATTTTATTTGCTCAAGATTGCCAATTTCTCCAACCTTATTTTTCTTCATTTAAAGAGGAGAGTTAGGAGTATCATTCTGGTAATACTGTTGGGGGCTTTGTCATTTTTGGTTTGTCATCTTCTTGTGGTAAACATGGATGAGAATATGTGGACAGAAGAATATGAAGGAAACATGACCGGGAAGATGAAATTGAGGAATGCAGCACACCTTTCGTATATGACTGTAACTACCCTGTGGAGCTTCATACCCTTTATGCTGTCCCTGATATCTTTTCTGATGCTAATCTTTTCTCTGCGTAAACATCTCAAGAAGATGCAGCTCCATTGTGAAGGATCTCGAGATCCCAGCACCACGGTCCACCTAAAAGCTTTGCAAACTCTGATCTCCTTCCTCCTGTCATGGGCCATTTTCTTTCTATTCCTAATCGTTTCAGTTTGGAGTCCTAGGAAGCTGCAGAATGAACCAGTTTTCATGGTTTGCAAGGCTGTTGGAAACATATATCTTTCTTTCGACTCATTCATCCTAATTTGGAGAACCAAGAAGCTAAAACACATCTTTCTTTTGATTTTGTGTCAGATTAGGTGCTGAGTAAAATATCTGAAACTCTCAACTCTCTAGATTCACAAGTGGAACATCATGTGTGTCTTCCAGGAGAAAACAAACTGATAGTGTCTGGAACATTCTATACTTTCTACTGTTTTTTCTGTAGTGTATGTTTTTGAGTAATTTCTGAAAGCATGCCTAGAAAAGTCTTTTACCGAAAGTTAGTCTAAAATTATATCTATATATGTGTGTGTGTATGTGTATATGAAAGACTTAAAAGACATTGACAATAACATAATGTTAATCATATTTTCACAGGATGCCAAATTATAGAAAATGTGGTAAGAAGTTTTTCAGAATCATGAACCCATGCATATTTCACATATACATATCATATTATCATGTTTCGCTTGGAAAATTTAAGATCTTTACTTATAATTGTTAAGAACTGACACCTTATCTCAAAATCATTGCTCTTTTCCACTGATTTTTACCATGCATATGTACCACAGTGTGCTTAAACATCTAATTTTTTTGATAGTAAGGATACTCAATTCTAAATCAATAATGAAGTTTCCCCTTTGGGGTAGTTTTTATTTCATCATGAATTCTAATTTTATGTTTAGTTTATAGCCAAAATAATTATTGTCAGAAAAAAGATGTACAGATTAATATTCAAGGTTGACAAATATATTTAGAACACATTTTGTATATGTCTACCATAAACAGTACTGAGGAATATTAGATTTAATACAAATATGTGAACAGCTGATAAAAAAGTCATTTCTATAATATGGATGAAGAAAGAAACACGATTATGACCTTTTCAGTGTTGTCATAAGTCTCAGCCTGCAGTTAGAAAAGTCATTTCTGCCAGTTTTTGAGTTAAAGGAAACCTTTTTTGAAGTTGAGATCTGATGTCAAATATTTCAGGTTTTTTTTTTTTTTTTTTTTCTAAACCACCTCAGAGTCCCTGAATTGCCAATTATCTCCTCTATCTCCCATACATGAAATTCTTTTTAAACTTCACATAAAATAACTTGAATCTTCCCTACCTTAGAATAATACTCTATGTACAAATAGTATAGAAATTATAAAGATCACTTGAATTAAACTTTTGCAAATGTTAAAAGACCTCTATGAAATCTATGTATTAATGATAGAAAACGTCTTAAATATATGTTTTATTATAATCTAGTTGCAAATAATGCAATGAGAGAGTGTGTTGACATATTCAGTAAAAGAAAGTTCTATTATAGGAAGAAAATGTATAACATCATTAAACAAGTAAATTCTATAAATTGTATTAATTCTTTGAGTTATGAAATTTTAACAATGTTATCTAAACCTTGGGATAAATCGTCCCTACATCTGATTTAGTTATTTGTTTGTTTATCATATATCTTTCCTGGTACAATGTAAGCCCCACAAAAGCAGAGATCATACGGATCTTGCTTGCTGTTGACTCCCAGGGCCTAAAAGACACCACATAGAATAGGTATTCAAGAATTGATGAACAAGTAAATTAGTGAATAAAGGAGTGAACTATATGGGAATGGTAAACCAATGAAAATGAAACTTCATCACAAAATCTAAAGTTGCATAAATTTTTCTTTTCTGGTTTCAACCTGAGGTTACAGAATTATCTAAGAAGAAGCATTTCTCAGAGCAAAAGTATGACTAGTATACAACTGTAGGGGAAATATCACTATAAGATAGCCCTGATGAAGCCATATTTGATGTGTGATGGGAAGATAATGTGGAACATGAAAATCAGATTGTACCTATTGTGATACATTTTAAAAAGCATACGAACATAAAATATTTTGGTATAGTTGCATATAATTTTTCTGTTGTGAATGATATATTTGTATTGTGATATTTCCAGCTGGTTAGTATATAAATGAAAATGGCATCTCATTTAAAAAACTGAGTTAGTTACCAACTGCCTTACTAAAATGTAACTTTTATATAATATTTTAAAATCCTTTCTAAATGAACATTTAAAATGCCACATTACAAACCCACAGAAAAATGCATAAATAGTAATTATAACACTAAACGGATATCTTAGCCTTGGGTGTCTAGAACTAGAGCCAATGTCTGATGTTAAAGTGATAACATTTATTTGGAAGGTAAGTCCAGGGCAGCAATGGCCGGGACATGTGGAAACTGAGGCAAGAGCAGATGTGAAACCACGTGTTGCGATGTATGATATGACTCTGCTGATGACCACTTCACAGTGAGGTGAGAGAGACAGCATGGTGGACATCGGATGTGTGTGCTTGACTCCCAGTACTTTTCCAGAAGGGCTACAAGGGGAAACCACAGCTGGCATTAGGCATAAAAGGGAAAGAAAAGGGAAAATGTATCTGCTCAGCTGTCTTCTGTCTTCTATTTCCCATTGGCCAGTTTCCCTGAGGCAGAACTACCATCTCTGCTGTTCTGCCTTCCATCGCCCAGTCCCTTGGTGGTAGTTATGAAAGTCAAACTTCATGCCTACAGTGTGTGGTGTTCCATTCAAGTCCCAAATGGAAGGATGATCTGGATCAAGCAAGGTGCTGACCAAGAGAAGAGAAGACAGTCAAGATAATCTGAGGAAGGACATGCTTGAGGGCAATACCATCCACTCCTTGTTCCACTCAGATTTGCTCATGTTCTCCAAACAAGGCTGGCTTTATGGGCATATGACTTCACAGTTGCACAGGGTCTTGTGCTTAGAAGCACTTATGCTTAGCGAGGCTTTATGCTTTGGTTAATCTTCTGCACTTGCTGTTTTGTTTTTCAGACAGAAGGTATTCCTCTGCTGGAGAAGGAATAGTCTTGCACTAATTCCCTAGGAGTTTGCTCTCCCCTCTCCTACGGACCTGTGAGAGGCATGCACAGAGTCCTATAATGCTCACTATGCATGCCTGTAGCAGCTTTGAATTCTGTTACTTCATCTGGCACAGTGGGCAAGCAACTTGGGCCAGACTCTATATCTGCTATAGAGCCGGTTTTGGTTCTCAGTTCGACATGAGGCAAGTAGTCTTTGCAAACTCATTTAGTGAGTCAGAGAAATATCCTCAAATGTGGTGTATGTTGAATTCAAAACCCCAATAGGCCCCCATAAAATTGTGTTTCCCTTTTAGTGATAGGAAATATGTATATGGCAACATGCCATTTACTTTAAAAAGGATGTTTTGGCAAAAGGACCAGAAGCATTGGACCCCTATAAACTTCATCTATGTTATAGGTCTTTGAATCTGCTGAACTTTATGTCTCTTCTTCTAGCATTTTACTTCTGTTTGATGTTACAGTATTTTACTTATACTTAAGGAACTTGCCACTTCTTGCTTATGAGTACCAATTTATGTAACATTATTAATATATTGAATTAACATGATATTTTTAAAAATGTCCATTAAACTGAAAGCAGAAGTGACATAGCCCTGACATAAAACAGTGAAGGAGTGTTCTTGTTTTTACTACACCAAAGCAAATTGTTTTGATTTTCCCCCACAATGGGTGTAGATGAAAAGGTATTCATTAAATCAAAAGCCACTTACAAAGTGCCGGAAACCACATTCTGCTCAGTGAAGATACCACATCCTAGAGTGAATGTGTAAGTGTGACTTAAGTTTACGCTAATGTGCATTCTTCCTATAATCCATCTGGTTCTGACAGAGTCCAGTTAGGTTAACTGAATAAAGTTATAAAATGGACCACCACCCCCTAGAACTTTTGAGTTGTTTTTCCATGGCAGTAAGCAATTTTGTTTCCTGGAGAATGCAGTTATTATGTTTTATTCATTTTATTGCCAGGAAAGTAGAGGTTCAGAAGCCTCCCCTTGGTCGTGCTTACAATAATGTCCCTTGGTATACAGGTCAGGAAGCAATGTGAGAGTCCTGCCAGCTGTTGAACCTGTCGATTTCAATTACACTTTTGGGAAGGGGTAACTATGATAAACCCATTAGATCTGCTTTGGGTTGGACATGGGCCAAAGCTCTATGTATCATCTGATCTTCAAAAACTCATACTCCAGTCCTATTGAGGCGGCTCATACCTGTAATCCCAATAACTTAGGAGGGCAAAGTGGGAGGATCACTTTAGGATGAGAGTTTCAGATCAGCTTAGGCAACATAGCAAGAATCTGTCTGTAAAAAGAAAAAAAAAATAGCTGTTTGTGGTAGTGTGTGCCTGTAGTTACAGCTACCCAGAAGACTCAAGCAGGAGGATTGCTTTAGCCCAGGAATTCGAATTTGCAGTGAGCTATGATTGTGTCATTGCATCCAGCCTGGGCAATCAAGCAAGATATTGTCTCTAAAAAGAGACAAACAAAAACAACAAAACAAAAAACCAAACAGGACCATGCACGGGGGCTCATGCCTGTAATCCCAGTACTTTGGGTGGCCAAGGGTTGGATCGCTTGAGGTCAGGAGTTCGAGATCAGTCTGACCAACATGGTGAAACCCTGCCTCTACTAAAAATTAGCCAGGTGTGGTGGTGTTGCACCTGTAATCCAAGCCACTTGAGAGGCTGAAACACGAGAATCACTTGAACCCGGGAGGCAGAGGTTGCAGTGAGCTGAGATCATGCCACTGAATTCCAGCATGGGTAACAGAGCGAGACTCCATCTCAAAACAAAACAAAAGAATACAAAAAATCCAAAAGTAAAAACTTTTCGCTTTATCCCATGAACCACTGTGTCTTTTGAGGTACCCAGATGTTAGTGTTAGTTCCGGCTCCAAACTTAAAAGTCTCAGATAATATGGATGTGTGTTCTTTTCTCTGAGGACTGTTGTCTGGGGAATAGCTACAGGTCCTTGAGAAAGCAACATAAGACACACCCTGAGTATTCTCACAGTGAATTTTCAATGTCCTTCATCAAGAGGACTTAAGATTCCCCTTAATCATTGAACTGTGCTTCTCTGAATTGGCTCAGTCCTGAGAACTGGCTGAGGGTTTTTGATTTTCAGTGTCAAAGACTGACCTCAGGAATCAGCTTTTCAACTCTTTACCCCTTGGTTTATAATTATTTAGCAAAATATGAAGCCTCTTCAACTATTGGCCTATCAACCCATTTCAATAAGGCTGTTGTCACCACTTCATTGAATCTGACATTTGGAAGATCACTGGTGAGTCTGTGTTGCCAGTGGTTAGTCTTCGTGTTGCATGCTCTATGAGCAGTACTGAACATAGTTTGTTTGCATTTCAGGATGATGCCATCTCCTGATTTTATCCTTGTTCACTGAGCACCATTTCTCAGTCTCCTTTGCTAGTTCTTTCTCTTGTCTCTGAATTGAAAATATCACACTGCCCAAGGTCTCAATTCTTCAATCTTTAATCAATCAGGCTTGTTTTGTTGATGATCTCATGCAGTCTCCTTACTGATAATGGAGCCAAATGGTTCAATAGAGAGGAATAAGGCTGGTTATTCATAAGTATTCACATATATTATTTATGTTCATCTACGTACATATATCTAATTATGTAAACCTTTTTTCTTCAAATGTCAGTTGCATTTAAAAGTAACAGGACCAAAATTCTAGAGAGAAGATGGGAGGATCGATAATATTTTCACTTGAGTTTCCGCCTATTCAGAGTGATAGTGACTCAGTACTCAGTATCTAATTTAGTTTTATTTAAAATAACAACGTAAAAATTGATAGATTGATAGGCAGGGGATTATCATTATAGGCATAATGATCTAAGTAAAGAAATACATAGATAGAATTATGATTGATTAACCCATTTTTGATTTCTTGCATTTGGTACAGTTAGTGTCTCCAATATCACAGAATCATAATTCTTAACTTTTTGCTCTATGATCAATTAGTTATGAGTTAATTTTTGTGTGTGGTATAAAATAAGAGTCTAAATGTATGTTCTTTCTTTCTCTTTTGGCTCTTACTTTTAAGTAAGTTCATCTGGTCATGGCCTTATTTT
>NW_016821509.1:0-479 GCF_001698545.2 Rhinopithecus bieti | reverse complement strand
TTGAATCCACATATCACAAAGTAGTTTCACAGATAGCTTGTTTGTAGATTCTATCAGGAAATATTCAGTTTTTTCTCCATAGGCCTCAATGGTTTCCCAAATGTCCCTTTGCAGATTCTACAAAAAGAGTGTTTCTACCTTGCTGAATCAAAAGAGAGGTTTAACTCTGTGTGATGAATACACACAACACAAAGCAGTCTCAAATATACCTTCTTACTATTTTTTTTATCTGGGAATATTCAATTTCTCCCCATGGACCTGGAAAGGTGCTCAAATGTCCCTTCGTGGTTTCTACAAAAAAGAGTTTTCAACTTGATGAATCAAGAGAGAGGTCTAACTCTGTCAGATGAATCCTCACATCACAAAGCAGTTTTGCAGATAGCTTCTGTCTAGTTTTTATGTAAGGATATTCTGTGTTTTCCCATTGGCCCCACAGGGCTCCCAAAAGTCCCTTTGCAGATTCTACAAAAAGAATGCTT
>NW_016821508.1:0-599 GCF_001698545.2 Rhinopithecus bieti | reverse complement strand
TTTGAGATGGAGTCTCACTCTGTCACCTGGCTGGAGTGCAGTAGCGTAATCTCAGCTCACTGCAACCTCCACCTCTCGGGTTCAAGCGATTCTCTTGTCTCAGCTTCCTGAGTAACTGGGACTACAGGCATGTGCCACCATGCCTGGATAATTTTTTGTATTTTTAGTAGAGACGGGTTTCACCATGTTAGCCAGGATGATCTCGATCTCCTGACCTTGTGATCCACCCACCTTGGCCTCCCAAAGTGCTGGGATTACAGGCGTGAGCCACTGCGCCTGGCCAAGTCCTATAATTTTTAAGTCCTTGTATTGATTCCAGTTACTCTTAGATTGGATCATTTTTTGTTCCCTAATGTTCTATTATAATTGCTTTTCTCTGTTTTTTTCTTCTGAAGGGTTTGTTTCATTCCATTCATTCTATTTTCATCTGTGTCTATTCTGTTTCTTGCTATTTCTGACTTATTGGATCCATAATTTTTTTTCCAGTTTTTCTTTAACTTTGCAATCAGATTTATTTTTCTTCTATTTTTTCATTTTGTTGTTGTTGTTGTTGTTGAGACGGAGTCTCGCTCTGTTGCCCAGGCTGGAGTGCAGTGGCC
>NW_016821507.1:0-313 GCF_001698545.2 Rhinopithecus bieti | reverse complement strand
ATGGGATTGACTGCTGTTTCATTCCAGTGCCTCTGTGGGCCACATAATTAAAGGGGCTCCCATTCCTCATATAAAAAGTTCCTTTTCTTTTTCATGGACATGAGCAGTGGGTCACTCAGGCATGGGGACTCCTGGGCCACCTCTGGGTCTTCAGGGAGGCCCTGGTCTGGAAGGAGGGGTCTCATCCTCCAGAGCCCCAGGGATGGGTGATGCGTGTGTAGGAATGGGGGAGCTGGTGCACAGACGTGCGTGTCCCCTTGTGTGTGTGGACATGGTGGGCACCATGGCTCTTCACGTCGGGTGGTATCCACCA
>NW_016821506.1:0-729 GCF_001698545.2 Rhinopithecus bieti | reverse complement strand
GCATCAACGCGATCCAAAGAAGTCCTTCTCAGGTTCCTCAAAAACAGTGATCATGACTGCTGCATAAAACATAAGTGTAACGTTGTGAGATGAATTCATACATCACCAAGAACTTTGTATGAAAGCTTCTTTCTAGTTTTCATCTGAGGATATTTCCTTTGTCACCGCAAGCTTCATTGCGTTCAGAAGAATCCCATTGCAGATTTCAAGACAACTCTGTTAGCAAAGGGAACACTGAAGAGAAACGTGTAATTCTGTGAGTTGCATTCATACATCGAAATGCAGTTTCTCAGAAGGCTTCTTTCCATTTTGATCTGAGGATAATTCCTTTTTCGCCATAGTCCTCAAGGAGCCCCCAAATATCACTTGGCAGAACACAAGATAACAGAGTTAGCAAACCTTTCAAAGAAGGGAAGGGTGGATTTCTATGTGATGACGTCACACATCAGAAAGGAATCTCTCATTAAGCCCCTCTCTAGTTATTATCTGAGGATGTTTCCTTTTTCACCATGGGAACCTATGGGCTTCCATATCTCATTTTGCAGATTCCACGAAAAGAGAGTTAGCAAACTGCTTCCTGAGAACTAAGCTGTAACACTTTGAATGGAATTCACAGATCCCAAAAAAGTTTCTCAGAAAGCTTTATTCACGTTTTGAAATGACGATATTTCCTTTATCAGCTTAGGCCTCAATGCGATCCAAAGAAGTCCTCTCAGGTTCCTCAAAACA
>NW_016821505.1:0-308 GCF_001698545.2 Rhinopithecus bieti | reverse complement strand
GGCCGGGCGTGGTGGCTCAAGCCTGTAATCCCAGCACTTTGGGAGGCCAAGACGGGTGGATCACGAGGTCAGGAGATCGAGACCATCCTGGCTAACACCGTGAAACCCCGTCTCTACTAAAAAATATATAAAAAACTAGCCGGGCGAGGTGGTGGGCGCCTGTAGTCCCAGCTACTCGGGAGGCTGAGGCAGGAGAATGGCGTAAACCCGGGAGGCGGAGAGGCGGAGCTTGCAGTGAGCTGAGATCCGGCCACTGCACTCCAGCCTGGGCGACAGAGCGAGACTCCGTCTCAAAAAAAAAAAAAAGA
>NW_016821504.1:0-1344 GCF_001698545.2 Rhinopithecus bieti | reverse complement strand
TTGAGAGGGAGTCTTGCTCTGTCGCCCAGGCTGCAGTGCAGTGGCGCCATCTGGGCTCACTGCAGCCTCTGCCTCCCGGATTCAAGTAATTCTTCCGCCTCAGCCTCCTGAGTAGCTGAGACTACAGGTGCACGCCACCATGCCTGGCTAATTTTTGTATTTTTAGTAGAGATGGGATTTCACCATGTTGGCCAGGCTGGTCTTGGACTCCTGACCTCAAGTGATCTGCCCACCTTGGCCTCCCAAAGTGCTGGGATTACAGATGTGAGTGCCTGGCCAAGAGAAATTTTAATATGCAGACACACTGTTCTCCCAGGAAGCTGAAGGGCAAAAGCATAGGTATGTCTTAGGAAATAACTCAAAGCAGGAATTACTGCAAGGTAGAGAACTCAAGGATTTTGCCCTACTTGCAAGCTATCAAGTTAGCCTGCCTCAGTTTCATGGCAGAAGACACAAGATTCCTTCATTAGAGACAAAGGACAATGTATCACTCATAGCAATAGTAGCCAGAGTATCAGCATTTGCTCTGGTTTGCACAAGGAGACATGAAGAAAGCCAGGTGGGGCTTATACACCCAATGGGCTGTGTTACCAGTGAGAAACGCTGAGTTTAGGGAACCCAAATCTTTATAATGGTCAGTAAGTACCTGACCTTTGCTCAGAAGGGACACATTACCTTTATCTTTATATTGGATAGTAAACAAATTTGCTCTTTGCTCCACAGGGATAAATTATCTCTGTTCCAAGACTGTTTGCTATGTAAACATCCCTGAAATGATATTGCAGAACAAGAGTAGCCAGTGCCACATCACAAGATGTGCAGAAATGCAAGCGATCCATGGAGAAATGTCTCCCTGTTAACAAGCAGGTGTGGAGGAAGAGCTAAGCAGGAAAAAACTATAGATATCCACCATAGATACATCTCTGGAGCTGTGGTACCTTCTACAGTGGCTAAGGCAATGAGTCTAGCACTTGTTACAAATGAATTCAGGGAATATTTATTAATTTGTATTTTAGAAAACATTTACCATTAGATTGTTTTCTTAGAAAAACATTGATATCTCTAAAAGGAAATTTTGAAAACAATATTAATGTGTCACAACAATATATATGAAGGAAAACAATTTAAATTGCTGTCAATGATGAATTTGAAATAATTTTTTCATGGACTCTTATTTTTTATTTTCTGCTTCTGTTTCTTAAAGAAATATTGTAGCAAAGGGGAAAGTAGGCTATTGTTTGATGTTTTTCCTGCTTGAGGGAATCTGAAGTATTCTGATTCCATATGATTAAAAAAATTGGAACACTTACACTTTTAAAAAATTCTAAGGCAGAACTAAGGGGA
>NW_016821503.1:0-773 GCF_001698545.2 Rhinopithecus bieti | reverse complement strand
TTTTCTTATTGTCTCACAACTTTGTGAGACTTTCTAATTACCTCCATACTAATGAATGTCAACAGTCAAGTTATACTGCTGTTTTCATTCATTTTCTACTATACTTGAGCCTATAAGGTGTAGTATAAGGTAAGCATTAGGGTCTTCTCTGTTCAAAGTATCTTATTGTAAAGATAAAATCAGATTCTTACCTAATTTATTTGGCTGCAAAGTTAATTCTTCCATAAATCACATAGTACAGGATAAATGTGTCAATTCACTGCTTTCATTAAATAATTTAAAAATTTATTTACCAATGCAAAAAACAAAGATCTTTTTTAAAGCAAAATGTTATGTAAAGAACAATATCAATTTTTCAATAAAGTTGTTAAGACCACAGTGAGGAAACACAAAGTATTAAAATTATTTGTCATTGAAAATCTGGTATTCACTGTATCTTTCTGTTAATATGAATGCCTCAGCATCAGTTTTGTTGACTCACAACATATTCATGCATTTTCACACGATGTGGCACACAAGTTAACTTTTATTTTTTACCAATGAAGAAAAGATAGAAATCTAATATTAAAAAAAGAAAGTTGTATTAAGAAAACTCTGGTAATTCATTTTAAAATATGTATTCATTTCTTTTTTGCAAGCACATTTTCCCTTTTCTGTAGTAATATTTCTTATTCATTTCTTAAAACTACTTTTGGTAAAAAAAATTTAAACCAAGTATTAGTGTCCATTATACTTATATTGTTATTGGAATCTCAATGAATAGTTTCCTCTGC
>NW_016821502.1:0-1974 GCF_001698545.2 Rhinopithecus bieti | reverse complement strand
AGCGAGACTCCGTCTCAAAAAAATAAAGGCCGGGCGCGGTGGCTCAAGCCCGTAATCCCAGCACTTTGGGAGGCCGAGACTGGTGGATCATGAGGTCAGGAGATCGAGACCATCCTGGCTAACACGGTGAAACCCCGTCTCTACTAAAAACACACAAAAAACTAGCCGGGCGTGGTGGCGGGCACCTGTAGTCCCAGCTACTTGGGAGGCTGAGGCAGGAGAATGGCATAAACTCGGAAGGTGGAGCTTGCAGTGAGCTGAGATCTGGCCACTGCACTCCAGCCTGGGCGACAGAGCGAGACTCCGTCTCAAAAAAAAAAAAAAAAAAAAAAAAAAAAAGAGCACAAAGGCGCAAGAAGAAATGGAACTAAATGGGAGAAAATTGAAATTAAGTTATGTTGGTATTAATTGAAATTAAGTTGGCATTAATCCAACCTAGATGTTAAAAGTTAAGATGTTATTGTAATCCCCAGCACAACCAAAACATATATAATATTGTAATCCCCAGCACAACCAAAACAACTCAAAAAATATATAGGAAAGGAAGAACAGGCGAATTAAAACGATACAGTGGAAAATATTTATTTAACACAGAAGGGCAGCAATGGAAGAAGAAGAATAAAAAAAAAGACAGAAAACAAACAGCAAAATGGCAGATGTAAATCTTACCTCATCAGTTTAAATGTAGGTGGGCTAACCCTCGGCTGGGCATGGTAGCTCATGCCTGCAATCCCAGCACTTTGGGAGGCTGAGGCAGGCGAATCATGAGGTCAAGAGATTGAAACTATCCTGGCCAACATGGTGAAACCCCGTCTCTACTAAAACCACAAAATTAGCTGGGCGTGGTGGCACGCACCTGTAGTCCCAGCTACTCGGGAGTCTGAGGCAAGACAATTGCTTGAACCCGGGAGGCGGAGGTTGCAGTGAGCCAAGATGGCACCACTGTACTCCATCCAGCCTGGCAACAGAGTGAGACTCTGTCTCAAAAACAAACAAACAAACAAACAACAAACAAACCAGCCCTCTAACTATACAGCAGAGACTGACATAATGGATTAAAAAATATGACTCAACTATTTGTTGGCCAGGCACGGTGACTCATGCCTGTAATCCTAGCACTTTGGGAGGCCAAGGTGGGCGGATCACTTGAGCTCAGGACTTTGAGACCAGCATGGGCAATGTGGTGAAACCCTGTCTCTACTAAAGATACAAAAATTAACTGGGGATGGTGGTGCATGCCAGTAGTCCCAGTTACTTGGGGGACTGAGGCAGGAGGAACGCTTGAACCCGGGAGGTCGAGGCTGCAGTGAGCTGAGATTGTACCACTGCACTCAAGACTGGGGGACAAAGTGAGATTCTGTCTGAAAAAGAAAAAGAAAAAATGAAACCTATTTGTTATTTTCAACAGACATGCTTCAGATTCGAAGACACAAATAGGTTGAAGGTGAGATGGAAAAAAAAAAACTATGCAAACAGTAACCAAAAGAGAGCTAAAGTGGCTATAGTTTTGCCCTTCCCAGAGTGTGATGTAAGTGGAATCATAAAGTATGCAATCTATCGAGTCTAGGTTCTTTCACTTAGCATCATGCATTTCAGAGTCATCCATGTTGTGGCATGTATCAATCATTTGTCCCTTTTATCTCTGAGCAGTATTCCATCTTGTGGACCTATTTACCCCTTGTGGACCTATTTACACAATGAAGGACATTTAAGTTGTTTTGGCCATTATGAATAATGCTGCCGTTGGCCGGGCGCGGTGGCTCAAGCCTGTAATCCCAGCACTTTGGGAGGCCGAGACGGGCGGATCACGAGGACAGGAGATCGAGACCATCCTGGCTAACACGGTGAAATCCCGTCTCTACTAAAAAAAACTACAAAAAACTAGCCGGGCGAGGTGGCGGGCGCCTGTAGTCCCAGCTGCTTGGGAGGCTGAGGCAGGAGAATGGCGTGAACCCGGGAGGCGGAGCTTGCAGT
>NW_016821501.1:0-2268 GCF_001698545.2 Rhinopithecus bieti | reverse complement strand
GAAGGAAGCTTTCTGTGAAACTGCTATGTGCCACTTGAATTCCACTCACACAGTTAAGCTTCTCTTTCATTGAGCAGTATCATGGCACTGTTTTTGTTTAGTCTGCGAAGGGATATTCAGGAGCTCTTTGAGGCTTATGGTGAGAAAGGAAAAGTCTTCAGATAGGAACTGGAGAGAAGCTTTCTGACGATCTGCTCTGTGACGTGTGCATTCCACTCACAGAAATATACCTTTCTTCTCCTAGATGATTCTGGAATCCCTTTTGGAGAAAAAACTGCCAAGAAACATTCGGGAGTATAGGGACGGCTCTCGTGAAAAAGGAAATATCCTCAGTCAAAAACTGGAAAGAAGATTTCTGGGAAACTTCTTTGTGTTAGATATATTTATTCATCTCCCATTGTTAAAACTTTTCTTATATTACGTATTTTGGAAACTCCATCATTCACTGAACCACGAAGGGACATTCGGGAGGACATTCAGGCCTACGGTGAAAGAAGAGATATCTTCAGAAAAAACTGGATAGAAGCTTTCTGAGAAACTAGTTTCTGATGTATGCATTCCACTCAGGGAGTTACACCTCTTTTCTCACAAGGCAGCATTTGAACACTGTTCCTGTGAAACCGAAAACTGATATTTCGGGTTGCATTGAGGACTATGGCGAATAGTGAAATATAGTGAAATAAAATCGAGGAAGAAGCGTTCCAAGAATCTGCTCTCTGATAGGTGCATTCACTTCACAGAGTTAATTCTTACTCTATGTGGCCCAGTTTCGATACTCTGTCTTTGAAGAAACTGTGAAGGGATATTGAGTGACACACGGAGACTTGTGTTGAGCAAGGAAACGTGTTTTGATGAAACCAGCAGAGAAACTTTCTGAGCAACTGCTTTGCGATGTGTGTATTCGTCACATAGAGTTAAACCATTCTTTGGATTGAGCAGCATGAAATCACTGTTTTTGTGGCATCTCAGGAAGGACATTTGGGAACGATTCTTAGAATATGGAGAAAGAAATATGCTCAGGTAAAATCCAGAATGAAGCTTTCTGTGATACTGCTCTGTGTCGACTTAATTCCTCTCACTGAGTTAAGCCTCTATTTTCATTGAGCAGTTTTCTAACCCTGTGTATGTTTAGCGTGTGATGGGTTATTCAGGAGCACTATGAGGTTTGCGGTGAAAACGGAAATATGTTGAGACCGAAAGTGGAGAGAAGCTTTCTGAGGAACTGCTTTGTGACATGTGTATTCCACTCAGCGTGTTATACCGGTCTTCTCATGCTGCGTCGGGGAAATCCTTTTGGAGAAACAGGTACCAAGTGATATTCAGGAGCATGTTGATGCTGATGGTGAAAAGCGAAATAACCTCAGACAAAAACTGGAAAGTAGCTTTCTAGGAAACTACTCTGTGATACATGTAATCATCTCACATAGGTAAAGCTTTCTTTACATTACGGAGCTTGGAAACAGCCTTGTGGGTGGATCCCCAAAGGGATATTTGGGATCACATTCGGGCCTATGGTGAAATAGCAAATATAGTCAGATAAAAGCTGAAGAGAAGCTTTCTGAGACTGCTTAGTGATGTGAGCATTCCACTCAGGGAGCTGTAAATTTTCTCTCATAACGCACAGTTTGAACACTCTTCCTGTATAACAAAAAGAGTGATATTCAAAGCACATTGAAGACTATTGAAAAAGGTAAAATGTAGTCCAATAAAAAGAGAAAGAAGCACTCGAAGAAACTGATCTCTGACATGTCAATTCTTTTCACAGGGTTAAAGCTTACTGTACATTTCCCAGTTTGAAAGTCGGACTTTGAGGGTTCTGAGAAGGGATATTAAGTGGCAACCGCAGGCCTGTGTTGAGCAAGGAAATTTCTTCCATCAAAAATTGTAGAGAAGCTTTCCGTGCAACTCTTTTGTGATGTTTGTATTCATCTCAGTGATTTAAATCATTCTTTGGATTGAGCAGTCAGAAATCACTGTTTCTGTGGAATCTGAGAAAGGACATTTGGAAATGCCCTTTAGAATATACTGAAAAGAAATAACCTCAGACATAAACCAGAAGGAAGCTTTCTGTGAACCTGCTCTGTGTCACATGAATTCCGCTCAAACCGTTAAGCTTCTCTTTTCATTGAGCAGTATCATAACACTGTTTTTGTTTAGTCTGTGAAAGGATGTTCAGGAGCACTTTGAGGCTTACAGTGAGAAAGGAAACGTCTTCAGATAGAAACTGGGGAGAGACTTTCTGTGGAGCTGCATTGTGACGTGTGCATT
>NW_016821500.1:0-878 GCF_001698545.2 Rhinopithecus bieti | reverse complement strand
TTGAGACGGAGCTTTACTCTTGTCACCCAGGCTGGAGTGCAGTGGCGCAACCTCGGCTCACTGCAACCTCCGCCCCCCGGTTCAACCCATTCTCCTGCCTCAGCCTCCCGAGTAGCTGGGATTACAGGCACCCACCACCACACCCAGCTAATTTTGTATTTTTTAGTAGAGTAGGGTTTCACCCTGTTGGCCAGGGTGGTCTCAAACTCCTGACCTCAATTGATACACCCCCTTCAGCCTCCCAAAGTGTAGAATTACAGGCATGAGTCACCGCACCAGGCCAGCCTCTGATGTTTTAGTGTATCTGCCCTTCATGGGGGAAAATAATGAAAAAATCTTTTTGGATGTGGGATTGTTTTTAGTGAAACGTAACATTTAAAAGGGCAAAGCAGACCGGGCGCGGCGGCTCACGCCTGTAATCGCAACACTTTGGGACGTGGAGGCGAGCGGATCACGGGATCAGGAGTTCAAGACCAGTCTGGTCAACATGGTGAAACCCCGTCTCTACTAAAAATACAAAAAAATGCCGGGCGCGATGGCTTACACCTGTCATCCCAGCACTTTGGGACGTCGAGGCGGGCGGATCACCTGAGGTCAGGAGTTCAAGACCAGCCTGACCAACATGGCGAAAGCCCGTCTCTACTAAAAATACAAAAAAATCAGCCGGTCGTGGTGATGGGCGCCTGTAATCCCAACTACTCGGGAGGCTGAGGCAGGAGAATCGCTTGAACCCAGGAGGCGGAGGTTGCAGTGAGCCAAGATCGTGCCATTGCACTCCTGCCTGGGCGACAGAGCAAGACTCCGTCTCAAAAAAACAAAAAACAAAAAACAAAAACTTAGCCGGACGTGGTGGCAGGTGCCTATAACCCCAGCTACTA
>NW_016821499.1:0-1208 GCF_001698545.2 Rhinopithecus bieti | reverse complement strand
TACAACTCTCTAAATTATTTAAGATTTTCTCCTTGGAGACAATTGGTTATCTCACAATAGATTGAACCTTTCTAAATTAAAGAAGTAATGTTGCCATGCATTTAAGTAAGAAGAGAAATTTCAAAACCTTTAGCGCTGTAAAATGGTATCCAATCAGCCTCTAGCAACATACATAATCATAAGAAAGCTGCTCATCTGCCAAAATTGGACAGCTTTACCAAATGCAAGTTTAATTAACTGGAAAAAAATTAAATTTTAATAAATAATTAGGGTGATTATTAAGCATTATGGTGCACTTAAAATGTGTTGTGTAAACACTAGTGCGAATATCTTCCAAGTTTGATTTCCTACTCAATTTAAGTCATTATCTTTTGAGAATAAAACTAAAGCAATGGATAACTTTTACGGAAAACGAAAATGTATAAAACAAGAAACAGCCTTTATTTGGATAACATGACAGTACATTTTACATCAATTCTCAAAAAGCAAGCACTTACTTTGTACAAGGCAGAGTGTTATATACTGAAGATATAAAAATGGATGAAATATGGTCTAAGAACTCACAGACTAGTGGTAGAATGAAGATTAGAAATGTAAGTACCATACAGTAGATAAATGTTTTAATAGAGGTGTATTACAAATGCTTTAAGAGCACCAAGGAGAGAGAGAATTCATTCTGATAGGAAGGACACAGCAGGTAACACAGATGTACACATACAGGTAATGTAAACAGGCAGAGAGAGAAGTAGAGAAGGCATCTCATGCAGAGGAAAGAGCACCAGGAAAGTCATCCAGGCACAAAGTGCATACCTTGTTTGAAGAAATGTGAATTGCTTCATCTTGCCAGAATACAAGTTTATGGGAAATAAATGACCAGAGGTGAAAATATAAAAGTGGTTAGGGACAGATTTTCATCGAAGGCTTTTAAGGAAGGAGTTAAGTACGGTCAGATCTGGGTTTTTTAAAACAAATCATCATCAGTAGAAGGGGAAGTAAATGGGAAGGATGAAAAGGATGAAGACCTTTATAAGGATATCCAATGGTCAGGGTGAGAGACAGGAGTCAGGATGGCTGATGTAAATCATTAGCAAAGATAATGAAAAAGAGGGTATACATAAAAGGAAACTTGCAGAAGTAAATCCATTTGGTGATGACCAGGAGAAAGACAGACAGAAAGAGAGAGAGAGAGAGAGAGAGAGAGAGAGAGA
>NW_016821498.1:0-1369 GCF_001698545.2 Rhinopithecus bieti | reverse complement strand
TCCTGTCCAAAACCTGGAGGAAGCCATTCCTGCGAGACACCCTCCTTGCGTTTATTGGGGAAATGGTGTTTTAAGACCACAGTCTGGGACCCAAGGATACTCATTGCTACTGAGTAGGTCATTGTTTCTAGGCCTTCTTAGTGGACAGAGCTAGGAAATATCATAGGGTGCAGGCTCTCTCTTTAAAAATCTGCCATGAAAATATGTGTGTGTGTGCATGTGTGTGCGTGCATGCATTTATGGTAAACTAGCTCACAAGTTCTGATGGATATTTCCAAATCAAATTCAAGAATATAGGGTTTTTACTTAACTCTTTATACACATTTATTTATCAGCAGTCTTTATGCCGTTATCTCCTAGTTATCTTGGTTATTTTAGTCTTGTTCTACAAGAGAATTCCTTCAAATCTGATGTGTTTGTCACAGTTTGTTTTGTCACCTTTTACTTGAAAGTTAAGCTGGCTCTGTGTAAAATTTTTGTCTCTTTCACTTTTTTCTCTTTTCTTTTCTTTTCTTTTCTTTCTTTTTTTTTTGAGATGGAGTTTCACTCTTGTTGCCCAGGCTGGAGTGCAATGGTGCCATCTTGACTCACTGCAACCTCCAACTCCTGGGTTCAAGAGATTCTCTTGCCTCAGCCTCCCGAGTAGCTGGGATTACAGGTGCCCACCACCATGCCCAGCTAATTTTTGTAGTTTTAGTAGAGACGGGGTTTCACCATGTTGGCCAGGCTGGTCTCAAACTCCTGACCTCAGGTGATCTGCCCACCTCTGCCTCCCAAAGTGCTGCGATTTCAGGTATGAGCCACCATGCCCACCTGTCTCTTTGAATACTTGTTTTACTTCTGTCCAAAAGGGTGGCTAATTAAAAGTGTTAGAAGTTTTGATACATTATAAACATATCACTTTCTCTTGAATACTTTTTATCTTATTTCTTTTTTTATTTCTAAAAGTTTCTTCTCGTTCTGGTCACCTTTCATAGCTCTTAAGGCAGTATTATTATGTTCATTTCCTCATATTCCTTCTAGCTTTTTGTGTCTGAAATTTATTTTGTTTTAATTCAAATTATTTGATTTCTGTCAGCTCATTTCTCAGTTTTTCTAATTTTGATTTGTGTCATTCTTTCACATATTTTAGTATTTTTAAATGTCTTATTTTAAATGGCCATTTTGAAATGTAAGTTTTGTTTAATTATTCAGTCTTTCATTTTAAGTAATGGTGTTAGCCATAGTATTTTTCAGAGAAGCCCTTTATCAGGTTGAAGAAGTTCCCTTCTGTTCAGTTTGCTGAGTTTTTTCAAAAATGAATTTTGAAGATATGATGTAATCATATAGTTTCTCTTTTCTGTTTTGTTAATGTGCTGCATTATATTGG
>NW_016821497.1:0-875 GCF_001698545.2 Rhinopithecus bieti | reverse complement strand
CCTGCTGCTTTCATAACAATAAAAGCACACCAAAATTCTGGGAGACAGAATTAAATCACACTGTGGTTTTACTTAAATGGTTAAGTGATATTTCATCTGGGAAATCTTTTTGATTAGTTGTATAAGTGAAAAAACAGAAAACAAATGACAAATTTTTCTTCAACTGATGAGCTTCTCTTGATCCGTGGTAGTATCTACCGAATATGACTGTCCGTCTGGTAACCTAGTCTGGTACTTGAAAGCCCATTCAAGGCACCCAGCACCTACCACGGAACTGTGGAACTCTTTCAGAAACCACATGATCACTTAAACCTTTCATGAGAAACCTGAATCTCACCTCTTCAGTTTCTAAAGTATGTGATCCTGTATCAAGTCCCTTAACCTCATCAGATTCTAGTTATAAAGAGAGGACACTAACCTCACCTTGTAAGGATAGGTGAGATCATACATACGGAAAATACTAGAAAGATGCCATGCACCATGTAAATACCTGCCAGTTGCTGTGATGGTACCGAGGATGAGATGTAACTATCTTTTCATTTTCATTCTTCATGCCCAGACTTCACTTTTTCTTTCTTTCTGTTTTTTTTTTTTTGAGATGGAGTCTCACTCTGTCGCCGGGGCTGGAGTGCAGTGGCCGGATCTCAGCTCACTGCAAGCTCCGGCTCCCGGGTTCGCACCGTTCTCCTGCCTCAGCCTCCGAGTAGCTGGGACTACAGGCGCCCGCCACCTCGCCCGGCTAGTTTTTTATATTTTTAGTAGAGACGGGGTTTCCCAGTGTTAGCCAGGATGGTCTCGATCTCCTGACCTTGTGATCCGCCCGTCTCAGCCTCCCAAAGTGCTGGGATTACAGGCTTGAGCCACCACGCCCGGCC
>NW_016821496.1:0-1972 GCF_001698545.2 Rhinopithecus bieti | reverse complement strand
AGTGCAGTGGCATGATCTCAGTTCACTGCAACTTCCACCTCCCAGGTTCGAGTGATTCTCCTGCCTCAGCCTCCTGAGTAGCTGGGATTACAGGCGCACGCCACCACGCCTGGCTAGTTTTGTATGTTTTAGTTGAGATGATTTCACCATGTTGGCCAGACTGGTCTCGAACTCCTGACCTCAGATGATCCACCTGCCTTGATCTCCTGAAGTGTTGGGGTTACAGGCATGAGCCACTGCGCCCAGCCCTTTTTTTTTAAGCTTGTTACTTTTTAGTAGATCCCCAAAATCTAGGATCCCCATTTTGTGGTAGTTACTCCTAGAAGAACCATACCAGTTTTCCTACCAGCTTTTGCGAGGAAGAGCTCAGAGATCTAGGGGTTAGGGACAAGTTTATGAACTTGTGAACCCCTTTTTTGTCAACCCAGGTGTTCTGGCACTCCAGCACCCATGTCCTGGGGGCAGCAGCTGAACAATTCCTAGGTGCTGTTCTCTGCAGAGGTCCAAGTACAGAATATGGCTTTTACCATGATTTCTTCCTAGGGAAGGAGAGGTGAGTAATGAAAGGAAGGAGGAGAATGATTCTGGGATGGTTTCTGAGGCTCTTTTCAGGGGCCTTGGGCTTGCTCCATTTGGAGGAGGAAGCTGGAGGAGGAGGGTTTCTCTAGGTCTCAATCAACTATGACAGTACCTCCTTCTGTGCTAGTTCATGTCCCTCTTCTAACTCTGCTTGAAATTTACCTTCTTGGCTGGTGCACGTGTAGTCCCAGCTACTTGGGAGGCTGAGGTGGAAGGATCACTTGAGCCTGGGAGGTTGAGGCTGTGGTGAGCCATGATCTTACCCACTGCACCCAGCTTATGTGACAAAGCAAGACACTCTCTCAAAAAAAAAAAGAAAAAGAAGAAACAACTTGCCTTGTTACTTGTTAGGTTTCATAAATTCAAGTTTTACTTAATCTCCCTTATTACTATTGTTCTAACTTTGTCCATCCAGATTTCCTGCATTCAACTTTTAACTTCATGCATAGAGCTTTTTCTCCAGCTGTAATATCTGTAACCTGATTTCCTATTTATATTTTCTCTGAGTTTGTCTGTTTTTGCCTATAACTCTAGATTTATCCTGAAGGACAGGACCTTGCCCCCTAGCCAACAGGTTTGTCACCCAGGTGATTGATGTACCTCATAGGATGCAACCCAACCAATTCTCCTCTTTCCAGGACAATCCGGGGCTCAGAGCTGCCTGTTTTGGAGCGGATTTGCCAGGAACTTACAGCTGCTGCTCAACCCTTCCGGAGGCTAGAGGCTTCACGGGATCAGCTTCGCCAGCTGTTCAAGGTGGGGTAGAGGGAAGAGATGGCTCTTCCAGGACATCTTTGTGGGAATAAACACTTCTTCAATCTCCCTTCTACCTTTTTCCAGGATAACCCCTTCAAGCTTCACTTGATCGAGGAGAGAGTGACAGGTCCAAAGGCAACAGTATATGGGTAGGAATTGTCAAGATTAAAGCAAACAGAGAGGTAGGGAAGCACTGAAGAAGGCCAGAAATGTGATAAGGGAAGAAAGAAGATAATTTCTGTTGATCCAGAAAAAGAAATGGGAATGGGAATTGATTTTTTTTTTCTTTTTTTTTTTTGAGACGGAGTCTTGCTCTGTCTCCCAGGCTGGAGTGCAGTAGCGCAATCTCGGTTCACTGCAACCTCCGCCTCCCAGGTTCAAGTGATTCTCCTGCCTTAGCCTCCAGAGTGGCTGGGATTATAGGCATGTGCCACCATGCCTGGCTAATTTTTTTTTTTTTTTTTTTTTTTGAGACAGAGTTGCGTTCTGTTGCCCAGGCTGGAATGCAGTGGCATGATCTCGACTCACTGCATCCTCTGCCTCCCGGATTCAAACAATTCTACTGCCTCAGCCTCCTGAGTAACTGGAACCACAGGCGCGCACCACCATGCCTGGCTAATTTTATATTTTAGTAGAG
>NW_016821495.1:0-304 GCF_001698545.2 Rhinopithecus bieti | reverse complement strand
CTTCTTCTCCGAGAAAACACCAAATGGCGGATGACGCCGGTGCAGCGTGGGGCGGGGGGCGGGGGCCTGGAGGCCCTGGTGGCCCTGGGATGGGGAACCGCGGTGGCTTCCGCGGAGGTTTCGGCAGTGGCATCCGGGGCCGGGGTCGCGGCCGTGGACGCGGTCGGAGCCGAGGCCGCGGAGCTCGCGGAGGCAAGGCCGAGGATAAGGAGTGGATGTCACCAAGCTGGGCCGCTTGGTCAAGGACATGAAGATCAAGTCCCTGGAGGAGATCTACCTCTTCTCTCTGCCCATTAAGGAATCT
>NW_016821494.1:0-702 GCF_001698545.2 Rhinopithecus bieti | reverse complement strand
GTAACTGTTCTCTTTTCTTCACATCCTCACTGTCTGTTGTTTTTTGACTTTTTAGTAATAGCCATTTTGACTGGTATGAGATAGTATCTCATTGTGGTTTTAATTTGCATTTCTCTGATGATTAGTGATGTGGAGCATTTCTTCATATGTTTGTTGGCTGTTTGTTTGCTTCCTTTTGAAAAATGTCTGTTCATGTCCTTTGCCCTCTTTTTCATGGGGTTGTTTTTTTTGTGTTGAGTTGAGTTCCTTGTAGAGTCTGGATATTAGTTCTTGGTTGAATGCACAGTTTGTAAATATTTTCTCCTGTTCTGTAGGTTGCCTGTTTACTCTGTTAATTATTTCTTTTGCTGCATAGAAGCTTTTTGGTTTAAGTTTTTTTTTTTTTTTTTTTTTTTTTTTGAGGTGGAGTCTCGCTCTGTCGCCCGATCTGGAGTGCAGTGGCCAGATCTCAGCTCACTGCAAGCTCCGCCTCCCGGGTTTACGCCATTCTCCTGCCTCAGCCTCCCGAGTAGCTGGGACTACAGGCGCCCGCCACCTCGCCCAGCTACTTTTTTGTATTTTTTAGTAGAGACGGGGTTTCACCGTGTTAGCCAGGATGGTCTCGATCTCCTGACCTCGTGATCCGCCCGTCTCGGCCTCCCAAAGTGCTGGGATTACAGGCTTGAGCCACCGCGCCCGGCCGGTTTAAGTTTCATTTGTCTA
>NW_016821493.1:94228-103666 GCF_001698545.2 Rhinopithecus bieti | reverse complement strand
CTAATTAAACCTGAGAAAGCTGATTAAAAAATTTAAAATTTGTAAAAGTAATACAAAGTCATTGCCTGCTTTTTCGTTGACATTTGTCATGACTGTATAAAAGTGGGTAAAACTGCTGGTTTCTCAGCATAAATCAAGGCAGTGGTACCAATTACATTAGTCACTCTATTCTTTACTATCCCCTACAGTTAAAAAAGGTAGCCTGAATTACTTAAGAATGTCTTTGATGAAGCAGTAAAAATTAATGTTATTAAATCTTGACATGTCTCTTTAATATTCTGATAAGTGGAAAGTTAACAAGAAGCGCTTCTGCTGACTGCAGTACAGTCGTTTTTTTTTTTTTTTTTTAAAGAATTCGTGATTTAATTGTGAACTGAACAACCAATTTTTTCACAGAACATTGTTTTTATTTAAAAGTACAACTGGGCCAGCGCTGTGGCTCATGCCTGTACAATCCCAGCACTTTGGGAGGCCAAAGCAGGCAGATGGCTTGAGCTCCTTCAGGAGTTCGAGACCAGCCTAGGCAACATAACAAAAACCTGCCTCTACCAACAATACAAGAAAATTAGCCTGGTGTGGTGCCACACATCTGTGGTCCCAGCTACAGGGGAGCCTGAGGTGAGAGGATTGCTTGAGCTGAGATCATATGCACTCCAGCCAAGTGACAGAGTGAGACTCAGTCTAAAAAAAGAAGTACAACTATCATTCTCAAAAATAAATGAAGTGAGAGGTTGTCCCTTCAAGGAAATTGAGTATTTGGTCCCAATGATGAAATTTAAGCTTTCCTGAGGACTTTGAAAAACTTGTTCCTTCTACTGTAGGCTTGACAGCTTTTCAATACTTAAAGGCGTTTTAAAGTAAGACTGATGATTAAACTAAAAGTGATTTTGACATAATAAAACATAAACCAATATATTCCAAGTAACTAATGCATAACTATGGGGGGAAGATTCATTTACTGTGCAAGAAAGATCAATGAGTACTGATGGAATCAATTTATTAATATGGAAAATGCCACCGTAACTAATTTAAGAAACTAGCACTTGTGAAGTTTTGATTTAGTATTAAAGAATACCCACAACTGTCTGAAAACTTTAAAATACAGCTTTTACCAACTACATATTTGCATGAGGTTAGGTCATCTTATTGCTTCTTTTTCTCTATATTTGAGATGGAGTCTCCCTCTGTCACTCAGCCTGGGGTGCAATGGGGAGATCTCGGCTCACTGCAACTTCTGCTTCCCAGGTTCAAGTGATTCTCCGGTCTCAGCCTCCCAAGTAGCTGGGACTACAGGCATGCACCACCATGTCCAGCCATTTTTTGTACTTTCAGCAGAGGCGGGTTTCACCATGTTAGTCAGGATGGTCTCGATCTCCTGACCTTGTGGTCCACCCACGTTGGCCTCCCAAAGTGCTGGGGTTACAGGCGTGAGCCACTGTGCTCAGCCTCTTATTGCTTTTTTAAAGCAAATTGCAAAGAAATATCTAGAGAATCCAGTTGTCTCCTATTAAGCTCAACATGAGAGATTTTAAATAATACAAATACATGACACACTTTTTACTCAACTTTTGATTGTAGAAAAGTTATTTTTTCAATGAAAAATTTCTGTTAATAATATTGTTCTCAAGGAATATTTTCTGTTGTTACAACCTGGGTTATGGGTTACTACTGACATCTAGTTGGTAGAGGCCATGAATGTTACTAAACTCTCCGCAATGCACAGGACAGTCCTCACAACAAAGCATTATGTAGCTCATAATATCAACAGTGGTAAGGCTGTGAAATCTAAACTAAAAATATATTTTGAAAAAAATTCTCAATGTTATATTTCAACCACAGTAAATATCAGTATAATCAATATAAACACATACTCTTTGAGATTCTCAATCATTTAAGAATTAAGAGTCTTAAGGAACAAAGAAAACACAAATAATTTGCTTCGATATTTTAGCAGGCACATTACAGCTTATGATGTCTAGAGCTGTGACCTAACACTGAGCTTGACATCTTGCAAAGTAATTAGCTAGAATAACAAGACAGGTTTCTAAAAGCTCACCTTTGCATGATATCATGATGTATCTCCAAGGTCACTCTGTGGAAGGAAAAACAATTCATAACAATAGACGTTATCATTTGTTAGGCCTTAAGACATTTTTTAAAAGGGGGCAGAGGAAACTCTCCTAGCAGCCCTGAAATCCAAATCTTCTAGTTCGGAACAGTACCATAAGGGCACTTTGTTTTCATTTCTTGGTTTTTCACGAAAATACGAGAACCAAAACGTGGGGCAATACGCTGTTAAGAAGACATGTTTCTGTTGATTGACGATTATAATATATAAATAATAACAGATTTCCCTGTTATATGCTCTTCTACTCACAAAACCTTTCGTCCCATGCGATTTATTTTATGTGTTTATTTTTTGACCCAGAGTCTCGCTCTGTTGTTCAGACTGGAGTGCAGTGGTGGGATCTTGGCTCACCACAACCTCCACCTCCCAGGTTCAAGCGATTCTCATGCCTCAGCCTCCCAAGTAGCTGGGGCTTACTGCAACCTCTGTCTCCCAGGTTCAAGCGATTCACCAGTCTCAGCCTCAGCACAGTTTTGTGCCACTATGCCCAGGTAATTTTGTGTGTGTGTGTTGTTTTGGGGATAGAGATTCACTCTTGTTGCCCAGGCTTGAGTGCAATGGTGTGATCTTGGCTCACCACAACTTCTGCCTCCCGGGTTCAAGCCATTCCCCTGCCTCAACATCCTGAGTAGCTGGGATTACAGGCATGCACCACCACGCCCAGCTAATTTTGTAGAGTGAGGCTGAAAACTGAGGGAAGGCAAATCTCAATTTTATTAATAGGTCTACACAATATTAGCACTTTTTAAAAAGCCTGAAACATTAGTATGTAAGATGGATATGTCTATAGTGCTTCAAGTAGTTTTCATCTCTGAAATAATTTTAAAATCATGGAATTTAAAGTTACATGCTGGAAAGGACCAATGACCTTNTTTTTTTTTTTTTTTGAGATAGAGTCTTGCTCTTGTTGCCCAGGCTGGAGTGCAATGGTGCTGATCTCGGCTCACCACAACCTCTTCCTCCCGGGTTCAAGCAATTCTCCTGCCTCAGCCTCTGGAGTATTTGGGATTACAGCAATGTGCAACCACACCCAGCTAATTTTGTAGAATGAGGCTCAAAACAACTGAGGGAAGGAAAATCTCAATTTTAGTTAATAGGGCTACACAATATTAGCACTTGTTAGAAAGCCTGTAACATTAGCATGTAAGATGGATATGTCTATAGTGCTTCAAGTAGTTTTCATCTCTGAAATAATTTCACAATCGCAGAATTTAAAGTTACATGCTGGAAAGGACCAATGACCTTACACGACATTTAATTCAACACTCATTTTACAGATCAGGGAAACAAACCTTAAAACTGACTTGCCCAAGGTCCCACCAAATAGGAGCAGTTTCTCATCCTAAACTCAAATGAAGCCGTGGCTCTCAAACTCTGCTGCACGTTAAAATCACCTGAGATGCTTTAATAACGGCCTCATCTTCAACATAAGACATTTTAATGTAATGAGTGTTCGGTATGACTTTGGGCATCAAGGTTGTTGGTAAAAGTTTCCCAGGTGATTTCAATGTGTAGCAAAGTTTGGAATGATTGAGCTGGGGTGAAAATCAGAATCTTCTGGGATGCCTTTCTTCACATAAAGATGCCTCACATCCATCCCTATTTTCCTAAAAGGCTTCTCAGTGCCTAGAGGTAGAGGGAAAGTGGAGATGGGAAGACACATGTGTTTGCAGACATGTATTTTGGAAAAAAAAAAACAACCTTGCATAAGTGATCTCAGTGAGTTCCACCTATCCCACTGATAACAGTGCACTACTGACTCATCATAAACATTTTTCAAAATCTTTTCTTGAAGCCAATTTGCCCTATTAATTTGCTCAATAAACCTTTATTTCACCAATAGTTAATATACCAAATGATTATTTCTCAAACTTGCTGATGGCAAATTAAAAGTTACTTTACTTTCAAAAGTAGACTTCTAAAAAGTAGAATAACGAGAAAAAAAGCATGAAATTTGTTTGAGCAAGATTAATCTTCAAAGCGACTTTTGAACTATATGCTAACACATCAAAATCTCTTGAACTCAAAAGAAGCCAGGGACTGTAGTCAAGGTAGTTTTGGTGTATGTGTGCTCAAAGATTTAAGAGACTCAGCTGACTACAGACATTTAGTGATTACTCAATAGGTCCCAAAGCTCAGGACTTGAGACAGAGTTTGAGTCCAGTTTTTGCTGAAACACAATTTCATCACAACTATTGTTAAAAGGGAAGGAGAAAAGTGACATTATTATGAGTGTAAACTTGCCATTTTTAATTGAAGTAAAAGTTACTGACAATTGAATTCGCTAAAAAGGCTAGTGCATTTGAAACAAAATTGTTTATAAGCTAGTTATGTTTACAGAATGAATAGTAAAATTAAAGACATTAATATTCTAAATTACTACTTTCCAAACTGTGTTCTAATAAATTAGCACTTTCCAAACTGTGTTCTAAAAATCAACACTCATGACCCAAGGAGATGATAATAATGTACACTGGACAGCCCCTATGGAGCTGGTGCTGGTGTTGGTTGTTCCTTTTAAAATAAACTCCATCTCAGGGTGCTCTCAAAGCGCATCTTTGTGGCCCACGAGGTGCTCATGCACAATGGGAGAAATTCTAATGCAGATACACTGTGGTGCCAGAAGAGGAAAAGCTGTTCCTTCTTCCAAGGCTAATGTCCAAAGTAGTACACACCGATTTAGGCCTATAATGCATTGAACAACTAAGTTTTCACAAAAAACATTCAATAAAGGGAACCTATCCTTCTCACTGTGTTCAACATTCTCTAAAGGCATAAAGGCATCAAAAAGATACACTGTTTCTGGGATTGCTTCTCTGCTAACTGATTTTTTCCTTCCACCACGACGTCTAAGATTAAAAGATAAACTGATACTTAATATTTAGAATCTGGATATCAATATATAGTTGATTCTAATTTCTTAAACTGATTGTGGAAGAGGACACCCAAATGGCTGAAATAATTTTAGAATAAATGAATCTGTCCCTCGGCAGTATAGTTGTACTCACGATATTATTGTCATTGTAAGATAAGGCTGGCTGGCTGTGCTGTCATCAAGGAATATTGCCGAACATGAGCTGTATTGTTGACTGAAACGCACAGTAGATACCTGAAGCGGAAGGGAAGTATTAGCTAAACTTATCAAAGTGTATTTTTTTCTTGGTTAAAATGTCAAATGACAAAGCACTAAGATATTTCTTACACTCCATGAACTGCCTGAGTGTGGTATCATGTGCACTCTACAGAAAACCCATCGGAGGCTCTTAACTTCCAGAGACGATGTTTAAGATACGGGTCATAAAATGCTGTCCTTAATATGGTACCTGTCATCAAACCTAACAAGGATTTTATGAATTCCCTTTAAAAATCATGAGAAAAGTTTAAAATAAGATTTCACTGTTTTTTTTTTCTACAGCTATATAAAGCAGCCAAGAATTTCTATTTCTTTTTTTTTAATTTTTAATTTATTTTATTTATTATACTTTAAGTTCTAGGGTACATGTGCATAACGTGCAGGTTTGTTACATATGTATACTTGTGCCATGTTGGTGTGCTGCACCCATCAACTCGTCAGCACCCATCAATTCATCATTTATATCAGGTATAACTCCCAGTGCAATCCCTCCCCATGATAGGCCCCGGTGTGTGATGTTCCCCTTCCTGAGCCCAGGTGATCTCATTGAGAACTGAACAATAAGAATTTCTATTTCTATGATTTATTTATTACAATAAAATGTAATGTATTAAATAATACTGGTACAAGAGCATTTTATTGCAGTGAATACAAGACTAATGCATTTACTAAATTACTCATCCTAAATGTATTATTTCAGGTGATATTGTGACAAAACAAGTGTTTCAGATTCAGAGGCTCTGTGTGCCAGGGCTGCTAGGCCACCACCAAGTGAGGAAGCCATAGGTTTCTCTAGTCCTATTTTCTTATGTGGAGGATAAAAAGAGTATCACTTAAATATTCTCTCACACCCTGAAAACAGATGATAACTTAAAAAATCTAACTTTCACTTCATGTTTAAGTAAGACTGCCATGACATGACTCAAATGAGACTCTCAGAGAATATTTCCATTCATTTCAAAACTTGATCCATTTCATTCAATAAATCATCTGACCTGCACCTAGTCATTTTCCTAATCTACCCCTGCTCTCTCCCTAGAATACTTCTCCTTGCTTCAGCAAGCTCGACTCCATCTACCCTCTTGGATCTCTTTGTCGGCAGCCACACCAAAATTTTTTTTTGTACACTAATTAGTAGAATTCACCACTGCTTACAAGATACGAATTCTTGCAGAGTATTCCCCTCATGAGAAAGTATGCCTCTCCGTAAGAGTAGGGAGGGCCCTTACTCTTCCTACCTCCAGTGCTGAGCATAGAATTTTGAGTAAATCCATAACTTTGACAAGTGTTTGACAATTCAGTTATAATTTGGAAGATAAGTCTTACTACATTTAATTATAGCAAAAACATTACTAACAGTTTACTGTTTATAGGTATTATTTAAGGTAGTCACAAAATAGAAACAATCTAACGTCAGTTAGCATAAATCAGAGTTTGAAATATTATGATCTTTAACAAGAAATGGAAGGGGTTACTTAGTAGTTTTAAGGTTTAATAACAAAAACTAGAAAATAATTGTACCTAGTAATTTAGTAAGTCAAAACCAAAGCCTTACCATCAAAGGTCCAGTACCCATTGGATGCCGATGCCCACCCACTGACTTCTTCCGCTGTACCTGCTGCCTCTCATTTTAACCCATTAAAAATACTAAAGTTGTTTTCCTTGTAGAGGTCTTTACCTCCTTGGTTAAGTCTATTCCTAAGTATTTTATTTTATGTTATGTTATCTTATGTTATTTTATTTTATTTTTGCAGCTATCATAAAAGGGGTTGAGTTCTTGGTTTGATTCTAAGGTTGGGTGCTGTTGGGGTATAACAGAGCTACTGATTTGTGTACATTAATTTTGTCTCCTGAAACCTTCCTGAATTCATTTATCAGCTTAGGGTTTCCTAGGTATATGATCATATCACCAGCAAACAGCAACAGTTTGACTTCCTCTTTACTGATCTGGATGCCTTTTTTGGCTTTCTCTTGTGTGATTGCTCTGGCCAGGCCTTCCAGTACTATGTTGAATAGAAGTGGTGAGAGTGGGCATCCTTGTCTTGTTCCGGTTCTCGGGGGAATGCTTTCAATTTTTCCCGTTCAGTATTATGTTGGCTGTGGGTTTGTCATAGATGGCTTTTATTACATTGAGGTATGACCCTTGTATGCCAATTTTGCTGAGGGTTTTAATCATAAAAGGATGCTGCATTCGGTCAAATGCTTTTTCTGTGTCTATTGAGATGATCATGTGATTTTTTGTTTTTAATTCTGTTTATGTGGTGTATCACATTTATTGACTTGTGTATGTTAATCCATCCCTGCATCCCTGGTATGAAACCCATTTGATCATGGTGGATTATCTTTTTTTTTTGAGATGGAGTCTTGCTCTGTCACCCAGGCTGGAGTGCAGTGGGGTGATCTTGGTTTACTGCAACCTCTGTCTCCCAGGTTCAAGTGATTCTCCTGCCTCAGCCTCCTGAACAGCTGGGATTACAGGCACGCACCATCACACTCAGCTAATTTCTATATTTTTAGTAGAGACAGGGTTTCACCATGTTGGCCAGGCTGGTCTCAAACTCCTGACCTCGTGATCCACCCGCTTTGGCCTCCCACAAGTGCTGGGATTACAGGTGTGAGCCACCGTGCCCGGCTGGATTATCTTTTTGATATGCCATTGGGAACTACAGAACATTGCTGAATGGAATCATGGACACAAACAAATGGAAAGACATCCCATGCTCATGAATGGGTAGAATGAATATTGTGAAAATGACCATACTGCCAAAAGCAATCTACAAATTCAACCTAATTCCCATAAAAATACCACCATCCTTCTTCACAGAACTAGAAAAAACCACCCTAAAATTCATATGGGACCAAACAAGAACCCACATAGCCAAAACAAAACTAAGCAAAAACCACAAATCTGGAGGCATCACATTACTTATTTCAAACTATATAGAAAGTGACTGGAACAGAAGTGAGCCTGTTTGTCTTGTAGAACTAATGGGAGGTTGTGAACTTACAGGGAAATAGCACTTTGGAAAGTAGGATAAAATGTAAAACAGTAGGCCATAGTCACCAAAATAGCATGGTAGTGGTACAAAAATAGGCACATACACCAATAGAACATAATAGAGAACCCAGAAATAAACTCAAATACCTATAGCCAACTGATTTTCAACAAAGACAACTAAAACACAAGGTGAAGAAAGTAAACCCTATTCAACAAGTGGTGCTGGGATAATTGGCAAGCCACATGCAGGAGAATGAAACTGGATCCTCAACTCTCACCTTACACAAAAATCAACTCAAGATGGATCAAGAACATAAATCTATGACTTGAAACCGTAAAAATTCTAGAAGATAACACTGGAAAAACCCATCTAGACACTGGCTTAGGCAAAGATTTCATGATCAAGAACACAAAAGCAAATGTAACAAAAGCAAATGCAACAGAAACAAACAGGTGAGACTTAACTAAAGAGCTTCAGCACAGGAAAAGGAACAATCAGCAGAGTAAGCAGACAACCCACAGAGTGGGAGGGAATCTTCACAGTCTATACATTGGACAAGGGGCTATGATCCAGAATCTACGAGGAACTCAAACAAATTACAACTATAAAAATATGGAACCAGCTCAAATGCCCATCAGTCAATGAGTGGATAAAGAAAATGTGATCTACATACACACACCTATATATATATAAGGAATACCACTCAGCCATAATAAGGAATAAATTAATGGCATTCCCAGCAACCTGGATGGAAGTAAAGACTATTATTCCAAGTGAAGTATCTCAGGCATGGAAAACCAAACATTATATGTTCTCATTCATACATGGGAACTAAGCTATGAGGATGCAAAGCCGTAAGAATGATACAATGGACTTTGGGGACTCGGGGAAAAAGCTGGGAGAAGGGCGAGGGATAAAAGACTACAAACTGGGTTCAGTGGATACTGCTCAGGTGATGGGTACACCAAAATCTCACAAATCATCACTAAAGAACTTAGTCATATAACCAAATACCACCTGTTCCCCCCAAAACCTATAGAAATAATAAATAAATAAATAAATAAAGTACAGCATTTTTCTCAGCAAACATAAATAAAATAAAACAAAGACTAAAGTTCACATTTTTCGCTCTCCTTTTGGGCAGGACAAATTTTAGATATGTTTTTAAAGAATTAANA
>NW_016821493.1:72941-90542 GCF_001698545.2 Rhinopithecus bieti | reverse complement strand
TTTTATTTATTTTAGTGGAGAAGAGGTTACACTGCATTAGCCAAGATGGTCTTGATCGCCTAACCTCGTGATCCACCCACCTCGGCCTCTCAAAGGGCTGGGATTACAGGCGTAAGCCACAGAGCCTGGCCTAAATTTTAATTTTAAAATGAGTATACAAACCTAATTGGACATGGTGTCTGCAGCACAAAAAATCATTTTTTTTTTTTTTTTTTTCTAAAATAAGGCCAGAATAATAAAAGCCCCAAGAGGGACTTGAGCCATGCTTTGTTTCCTACATTGCCTCTGCCTTTGATGCTGGAAGGGCCTTGTAGGCAAAAGTTCCTACCACTGAAGAGTGAGGGACATGGAATAGCTTTTCTTTTACCGCTTCCATGCTCTCTAGGTGAGAGAAGCCCATGGCTCTGGAAGGAACTGGGAAATACAATTCTGATATGTGTTGGATATGTTCCCCTCCAAATCTCACGTTAACATGTGACCGTTAATGCTGGAGACAGGGCCTAGTGGGAGGTGTTTGGGTAATGGCGGGGGATTCCTTATGAATGGCTTGGTCCCATCCCCATGGTAATAAGCAAATTCTCATTATGGTAGTTTAAAAGACTGTAGTACCGGCCGGGTGTGGTGGCTCAAGCCTGTAATTCTAGCACTTTGGGAGGCTGAAGCAGGCGGATCACCTGAGGTCAGGAGTTTGAGACCAGCCTGGTCAACATGGTGAAAACCTGTCTCTACCAAACATACAAAAATTAGCCAGGTGTTGTGGTGCCTGCCTATAGTCCCAGCTATTCAGGAGGTTAAGGCAGGAGGATTGCTTGAACTTGGGAGGTGGAGGTTGTAGTGAGCTGAGATCACACCATTGCACTCCAGCCTGGGCAACAGAGCAAGACTCCATTTCAAAAAAAAAAAAAAAAAGAGTGTGGCACCTTCCCCTTCCCCTCTCTCTTCCCTCTTTCACTGTGTGGAACCACCTCCTTCCCCTTTGCCTTCTATCATGACTGTAAGCTTGCTGAGGCCCTCACCAGAAGCAGATGTTGAAGCCATGTTTTACAGCCTGAAGATCTATGAGCCGATTAAACCTCTTTTGTTATAAATTACCCAGCCTTAGGTATCTGTTTACAGTAATGTAAAAAATGAACACAAATTCTAATCAGAAATAAGTGACTCAAAGTCTACTCATACTACAAAACAAAGGTTAGAAACTCCCATATTTTACTGTGCTGCATTACTTCACATATTATTATAGAAACCTCACTTGTATTCTTGCTGTTTAAGTCAACTGGAAAACTTGGCTGTGTATGGCTTTTAGCAAATAAATGAGGATTTAACATAACATTAAGGAAAATAAGCAAGAGTAGGGCATGTTTAAATTAACATTACATCAAATGAAAAGGTTAATAACTTAAAAGTTTTGAGTAGCATAAACTTGGATGTGGTAAATGAATGTGGTCAGAGGACTGTGTGAGAGGAGGCCCAAATCACAGATTCAATCCCCGATGATAAACAGCTACGTTTTTAATTTGTTTAAAAGAAAACCAAGCTGAAATCTAAGTTCTATCATTCATCTTTAAAAGGTACTCTTTGGAGCAAGGGAAAAGGGACCAAGAATTATGAATAAGAGAAATCCATGACTCCTCCATCACGTGACAAATTGTGTTGATAAAAAGATGGCAAAATGTATAAACAAAAAGTTTACATATTTTCACTAAAACGGTAACAACTAAAGTAAAGTATATCACACATTAAAATAAGACAAGTGAATATGTGAAAAGTTGAAAAATTTAAACCAATATGAGTTTTTCTAAATACTTCCTATAATACACCTGATCAAACAAGACTTTTCACTGTTTCTCTTGGTGGAAAAAAAAACACTGTCTCACCATCTGTTTGAGAGTTCCTGTGGAATATTGTGCTTGCTTCTGGATTGGCAGAAGGGTTAAACTCCAAAGCTATATGCATAGAGGGAGAAAGGAAAAAAAAGAGGTAATCATTTATAAAAATTTATCAATTCGTTTATTCAACTACTGCATTTAGGCTATTTCACTACCTCTCCTTTTATTCTTATCCATTGAAATGAATGTATACATATAAGAGACAGCCAAGCAAGATGGCACATGCTTGTAGTCCCAGCTACTCAGGAGGCTGAGATGGGAAAATCACTTGAACCCAGGTCAGGAATTTGAGGCCAGCATGTGTAACATAGTGACACCCTCCTTTATTTAAAAAAAAAAAAAAATGAAGAGGTAAATGTCGGCTTTGAGTTGTATAAAATCGACTTTGCATAAAATAAATTGAGATGGCAGTAAGTTTTAAAAGACAGGTCTATTTTATAGGCAAAATATAAGATGTATTCTAGAGTTTTAAAAATTTTTTAAAAGTAAATTCAGCATATCTGTCACTTTCCATATCATTCTGAGGACACAGAATGTTAGTTCTGTTGAGTAGCTGTCTTCCACAGACATGCGATATCTCTAAGTCTTCATTTCTTCATTAGCAATACATAGGGAGAATATACACAGGCCTTATTTGTATTGGAAAGGGCCAAGTGAGACATACATAAACTGTGTTGTAATCCTAAAGAATGACAATAAACAGCCATTTTTGGGCTCTCATCCAATACTACCCATCTACTAACTGGTATGTAACATCAATCAGATTTTCCTTACATCACCAAACAGACTATAAGTTTACACAAGTACTTACATGCTTTGTAAGTACTTTAATTCACATATTTGTTTATCCTAAAGCAATCCTTAAATATCTTGAAAAGTGAGGATAGTACTTACAAGTTACAAAGTCATACTCATCATGAGTCTTAATTATTCCACCTCTTAAAAAATTAAGAGCCCAACCAAAGTTTAAATAGAAGAGCTATAAGATATCTCCTCTAGAACAATGAAATCTCTGGCATTTAAATGAAACCAATAAGCCGACTGGATTTAATATCTTTATGATGCAATGTTTTCTATTTTGAAAATTTTAGGTTTTATTCAAGGATCATGTTATTACCCAGAATTACTTTTACCTAGAGTCATCTCTTTGCAAAATTTTAGAGGCAAACCAACTATTTTCTCTTTTCTACTAGCTCCCATCACCCGCCTCTCCCAGCAGTGTAGAGACTTAAAAATCTCCAACTTTCTTCCTTTTCTTCTTTTTTTCTTGTGAGACGGGGTCTCACTCTGTCACCAAGGCCGGAGTGCATTGGCATGATCTCTGCTCACTGCCACCTCCGCCTCCCAGGTTCAAGCAATTCTCCTGCCTCAGCCTCATGAGTAGGAGGAACTACAGGCATGCGCCACCACACCCAGCTAATTTTTGTATTTTTTTAGTAGAGACGGGGTTTCACCATGTTGGCCAGGCTGGTCTCGAACTCCTGACCTCAGGTGATCCGCCCGCCTCGGCCTCCCAAAGTGCTGGGATTGCAGGCGTGAGCCACCGCGCCCGGCCAAAACTCTGACTTTCTTATCTTTGAACAAGATGCTATTGTCAGGAGGGGAAAGGACAAAGGGAGAGCCACAGCAACAAACACTCTTACAGGGAAGGTCGGAGACTTTAACCTGCAATCTTTACATTACACATTCAAAGTCTACACTGACGTTCCATGTTTTGATAGTTTTGACCATGAACCAATCCCCATCTCTCTTTTAGAATAAGGAGGTAAATAAAGTCTGTTAAGTCACCAGAATAAATCTGGAGACACATTTTGTGTTAAAGTAAGAATTTTAAAGTAATCAGAGGCTCATGGGTAAACTCCTTTGACAAACCACCCCCCTACAACACACCACCATTTTTCTGCAGTCCTGGCCGTGACGTTTCACACTTTTCACAATTATTTTAAGCACCCTCCTTTTATTTCCTCCTCCTGTGTTCAAATTACAGTTAGAAGAAACTAAGCAGCTCCTATCAAGGTGATTTAAAGCAGCCCATTAAGAATACCATATAGCCTCTCCCATGGCAACCTCCATTCTGATTTTAAATAAGAAATCCCCAAATATCTGAATATGAACTGTCCTGAGATTTAGCTACTTTAACAAAGGAAACAATTAGGCACTTACCTGATTCCTTCACTTAGGTACCATCTGGATAGGTACAAAGAAAAAGTAAGATGGCTGCTGGAGAGTTGGGATATTTGAGTTTTTATTGAGAAAAGGAAGAGAATAGTCCAAAGAAGCCTCAACAAAGTCCCACAGGATAATACACAGAGATACAGACAACGTTGTCTCACCATCTGTTTGACAGTTCCCGTGGAATATTGTGCTTGCCTCTGAATTGGCAGAAGGTTTAAACTCCAAAGCTGTATGTATAGAGGGAGAAAAGAAAAAAAAAAGATGTAATCATTTATAAAAATTTATCAACTTGTTTATTCGACTGCTGCTTATTCGACAAGAATAGCCAGAAATAAATGGTTCCATGTCAGCCTGGGAGAATGAGACGAGAGAGCAAGAACTGGGCGATTGGGAGGGGAGGTGGAAAAGAAACTGACTGGACTTGGTGGGGAAAGACTAAGGGGTGGGAATGCAAGGCAGAGCCAGCTTTTGTTCCTGGCCAGCCCTGGGAAAGCTGGCTACAGGCAGAAAGGAGCTCGAAGTGGGCAATGCCTCCCAGGGGACCTTGGGGACAGCAGCAGCCAGAAGCAAGCAGAAGGCAGATGGCACCCGTCACCTCCTTACCTTCAGGCATCTCTTGGTCATGGATATGATGCATGTGGACATCGTCACCAACTTCAACAGTCACTGCAGCAGGCTGTACAGCAGCAGCCATGGGCGCTCCTGCCATCCTGTCCCCAGCTCCAGCCTCATAGATCTCGGACTCCGAGGGGCACACTGACCCCTGTTGCTGGTCAAACTCAGGGCTGTCCCTGGGGCACACACAACAGGTCAGTATGTTCCCCATGGGGCGTCTCTACTGTCTGCCACCACCTGTGCCTCTGCTCACAACTTTGGCCACGCACTCCTGCTGCCCTAGGCCGATGCTATGCTGCACTTGCAGAGATGGTCTTGCCCGCTGCTCGCCTGACTACCTCACAGCCCGGCCCGGGCCCCAGATGGGGATGCAGGCCAAGGCCTGTGCCCTGCCCCCTCCCGAGTTGACTTGTCTGGGAGGGTGAAGACCAGTCGGCTTATTTAATAGGTTGTGAACCCAACAAGCGCTGAGAGACACAACTGTCTGAGGAGAGAACAGAGGGAGCTCCTTCTCCTTCTGTAGTCACCTACAGACTGAAGCCCACTGGCCCAGGTGGGAGACTAGGCATATAGCACACAATGCCCCACCCCACACTTCACAATGCCCTCCCTGACTGCTCACAGTGCCCCACCCTGGTTGCCACCCCTTCCCAACAGCTCAGAATGCCCCACCCTGTGGCTTATGAGGCTGCTGCTCTCCTGGCCCCTCGTGCAGTGCCAGTGGGACTAAGGTTTTCATCCATCACCAGCTTCCTGAATTTTTTAGTCCTAAGAAAAGCACAGGGTAGTTCGTTACTTGAAGCCATCTTCCTCTATGAGTTCTACACAAAGTCTCAGTAGAGTGGGTCCCATTAGCAACCAAGTTGAACAATTTTTATTTGCTGACTGAATATAGATAATTTTTATTTTATTTGCTGACTGAATTACTGACTGCTTTTGTAACTAAACACTCCTCTCCTGTCTTTCAATGAGTGGTCGTTTTTGTCTGCAACTTGACCACAGCAATCCCTGGGGTCCTAGCTCTATTCTCAATAAAGAGTTAACGGCTGTGTGTCTTGAATGACATCTTAGGACCCATCCTGCCTCCACCTCCTCCTCCATAAAATAGAAACCTAACTTGTCCCTCCAAGCTCTGAAATGCTGAAACTTACCAACTCCCTTTTCTCCCAGCTATTTCTTCCTTCCACAGCAGGGACTTTCAGATTTTCTTTCTTTTACTAACAAAGCACTAAGCATGATTTTGTCATACAAAATCGAGAGCCATAAAGTGGGTTACCACAGTCCTAATTTAATAAAGATGAATACTCGACATCTGACAAGTAGTGTGTGCCTGACAGTGTCCCCAGTGTGCTACGCTCATTTAACCCTCAGAAACAATCTCTTTTTACAGATTTTACAGAATAAGTTGAGATGGAGAAGGTAAGTAACCTCCCAAAGGTCACATGACTGCTAAGGGTGGGGCCACAATTTGATCCCAGGTAGTCTGAATTCCCCCAATTCCTCAGGCATGATTATCAGAAAGTATATTAGTCTGTTTTCACACTGATATAAATACCTGACGTTGGGTAATTATAAAGGAAAGGGGTTTAATTGACTCACAGTTTCACATGGCGGGGGAGGCCTCAGGAAACTTACAATCATGGCAGAAGGGGAGCCAGGTCTGACTTACATGGTGGCCACACAGAGAGTGTGAACATGTAAAGGAGCAACTGTCAAACATGTATAAAACCATCAGATCTCAGCTGGGAACAGTGGCTCACACCTGTAACCCTAGCACTTTGGGAGGCCAAGGCAGGTGGATCAACTGAGGTCAGGAGTTCAAGACCAGCCTAGCTAATGTAGTGAAATCCCATCTCTATTAAAAATACAAAATTTAGCTGGGTGTGGTGGTGCATACCTGTAATACCAGCTACTCAGGAGGCTGAGTCAGGAAAATCGCTGGAACCCAGGAGGCAGAGGCTGCAGTGAGCCAAGATCATGCCATGGCACTCCAGCCTGGGCAACAGAGCAAGACTCCATCCTCAAAAACAAATGAAATGAAACCCTATAAGATCGCATGAGAGATCACTGAATATCACAAGAACAGCATGAGGAAAACTGCCCCCATGATCCAATCACCTCCCCCCAGACCCCTCCCTCGACACATAAGGATTATGGGGATTACAATTCATGATGAGATTTGGGTGGGGACATGGCAAAACCATATTAGAAAGTAAAGGTAGAAGTCAAGCTTGGACGGGAAGTGGCACTGTAGATTATTATTATCTTTTGAGATGAAGTTTTGCTCTTGTTGCCCAATGAAATTGTTTCTCTAATTTCTAATCTAAGATGTATAGAAATACAATTGATAAATGATTCTGGCTATTAACCTTTTATGCTTCTGAGAGGTGACAATGTGCTAGCAGCCCTCGCTTTCTGCACCTCCTTGGCCTCGGCATCCACTCTGGCAGTGCTTGAGGAGCCCTTCAGCCCGCCATGGCATGGTGGGAGCCCCGCTCTGGGCTGGCCAAGGCTACACAAGCTGCTCCCAGGCCAGCACGAGTTTCGGGTGGGTGTGCTCCCAGCCAGCACTCAAGAGTGGCTGGCTGGCACTGCCCGCCCTGGGCAGTGAGGGGCTTAGCACCTGGGCCAGCAGCTGCAGAGGATGCGCTGGGTACCCCAGCAGTGCCGGCTCGCCAGGACTCAGCTGCCTCCCCACGGGGCAGGGCTCGGGACCTGCAGCCCACCATGCCCGAGCCTTCCTCTTTACCCCCGCCCCCCAGTGGGCTCCTGCTCAGCCCAAGCCTCCCCGACGACGGCCCAAGAGCTGAGGAGTGTGGGCGCACTGAGCGGCACCAGTGGGCAGGTCCACCTGCAGCCCCTGTGCGGGATCCACTAGGTGAAGTCAGCTGGGCTCCTGAGTCTAGTGGGGACTTGGAGAACCTTTATGTCTAGCTAAGGGATTGTAAATGCACCAATCAGCACTCTGTGTCTGGCTCAGGGTTTGTAAATACACCAATCAGTACTCTGTGTCTAGCTCAAGGTTTGTAAATACACCAATCGGTACTCTGTATCTGCTAACCTAGTGGGGACTTGGAAAACTTTAATGTCCAGCTAGAGGATTGTAAATGCACCAATCAGCACTCTGTGTCTAGCTCAGGGATTGTAAATGCACCAGTCAGCACCCTGTCAAAATGGTCCAATCAGCTTTCTGTAAAATGGGCCAATCAGCTCTCTGTAAAATGGACCAATCAGCACGATGTGGGTGGGCCAGATAAGGGAATAAAGGCAGGCTGCCCCAGCTAGCCAGTAGCCACTCTTGTGGGTTTGCGTCCCCTTCAACACTGTGGAAGCTTTGTTCTTTTCCTCTTCGCAATAAATCTTGCTGCTGCTCACTCTTTGGGTCCATGCTGCCTTTATGAGCTGTAACATTCAACCCAAAGGTCTGCAGCTTCATTCTTGAAGTCAGTGAGACCAAGAACCCACCAATTCCGGACACACTTCAACCTTGCTGAACACATTTTTTTTTTTTTTGGAGATGGAGTTTCACGCTTGTTGCCCAGGCTGGAGTGCAATGGCGCAATCTTGGATCACCACAACCTCCACCACCCAGGCTCAAGTGATTCTCCTGCCTCAGCCTCCCAAGTAACTGGGATTCCAGGCATGCGCCACCATGCCCGGCTAATTTTGTATTTTTAGTAGAGATGGGGTTTCTCCATGTTGGTCAGGCTGGTCTCGAACTCCCAAACTCAGGAGATCCACCCGCCTCAGACTCCCAAAGTGCTGGGACTACAAGCATGAGCCACCATGCCCAGCCTGATTAATATATTTTTAAAACAACTTTTTTTTTTTTTTTGGAGACAGAGTCTCACTCTGTTGCCCAGGCAGTGACACAATTCTGGCTCACTGCAATTTCCACCTCCTGGGTTCAACTGATTCTCATTCAAGTGCCTAAGCCTCTCAAGTAGCTGGGATTGCAGGAGCCCACCACCATGTTCGGCTAATGTTTGTATTTTTAGTAGAGATGGGGTTTCACCATGTTGGTCAGGCTGATCTGGAACGCCTGACCTCAGGTGATCCACCTGCCTTGGCCTCCCAAAGTGCTGGGATTACAGGTGTGAGCCACCACTCCTGAACAAAAAAAAACATCTTTTTGATGTGGATTTTAAAATGCCTCCCCTTCTTTCAACATTAAGTCCCTTCTACATGTCAGGGACGGTATGTGTGAAATAGTCCCAATGCTCAATGAGTGCAGGCAGACACACAAAGGCTTAAGGAGTTCCGTTTTCTGAGACCACACTGCTGGACAGTATATGAACCTGGGATACAAACCCACCTCTATTCGACCTCAAATTTGATGCTGGGGTGGTTTTAATTTTATTCTGGGAATTTCAGTCATTGAACCATAAAAAGGTGAGAAGTCTCTGTCAGATGTGTGTGTAGTGGTCTGTATAATAAGAAAGAACTGAAGGAAGCTACCAGAGCAATTAAGAGACTTTATCTGAAGGCAGAGTAATGCTAAGGGCAGTGGCAGTGACAAAAGTGGAGGAAAAAATCTGTGATCGTTTGGGAGAGAGAATAGGAAGTGCTTGGTCATGAGATGTGAAAGAAGAGGGGAAGCAGAGGAAAAACAGACCTGCTCAGGTTCTGCTGGCGAAGACTGGGTACGTAGCCGTGCCTTCCTCCTGGCAGAGAATGTAGGAGAAATGGGTAAGGAAGAAAACATGGTTTTTTACTCTCAGTGTCACATTAAAATGGAACTCTGATCAAAAGTTGAATATAGGCCGGGTGCGGTGGCTCACACCCGTAATCCCAGCACTTTGGGAGGCCAAGGCCAGCGGATCACGAGGTCAGGAGATTGAGACCATCCTGGCTAACATGGTGAAACCCCATCTCTACTAAAAATACAAAAAAATTAGCCAGGCGTGGTGGTGGGCGCCTGTAGTCCCAGCTACTTGGGAGGCTGAGGCAGGAGAATGGCGAGAACCCAGAAGGTGGAGCTTGCAGTGAGCTGAGATGCGCCACTGCACTCCAGCCTGGGGAACAGAACGAGACTCCGTCTCAAAAAAACAAAACAAAACAAAACAAAACAAAACTACCGTGGGAAAAAGAATATTATGTATAGAAAAGTCTACACTTCTTGATACAACTAACTAAAAAAAAGCCTGACACACTAAACAAAACCCAAAAAATGCCTTCCCTAAAAGTGGGTAACTTGAAAAGTAATTTGAGCAAAAATCAAGGAGTTGAATTATAAATAAATATATCAACAAAGTGAAAGATGGATTTAATTTTTCCCACAAAAAGTTAAAAGAAATAACAGCAACTTTAGAGGAAGAGGAAAAAATAAGAAAATTATATGCAATTGCAAAATGTGTGAATATTTACAAACTCTAATATATAACTACAAAACAGACCAGAAGAATCATTACTAATGGAAACAAAGGGTCGTTTCAAAAATCAGAGGAGGGATGATTCATATTTAATTTGATTCTGTGGAAAATATTTAATGTTTGAGGACAAAACTCGGTGATATGTTGAAATGCAGGAAACCACAGTGGAAGGAAAAATAATTCAAGAAAGCTCAGTTTCAGTAACCAATATCTAGTAAAATCTTTAAGACCTAGAGGCTCCAGTATGTGTTAATTGTCTGAAGACCTAGAAATGTCATTAGATACCATTTTGGATAATTCTTGTAGACTTGAGATAATGTCTATTTAAAGTAACAAAATAGTGCCTGTATTTCTGTATTCATTACAGAAAACAAATGGATATGGAAAGGAAACTAGCATGCTATGCCACAATCTCTAAAGAAAGATTAGGGAAGTTTCAGCTTAAAGGAAAAATAATCACAACAAAGTTTTACAACCCTTTGCAAGCATATATGAAAAACATACAAAAAGTTTGTAATGATCTTTTCCTAAGCTAAGAGAACAGAAAAAATGAGAAAAATTAAATTATAAAATGAACCTTTGGTTTAGAGGTAAGAAACCTTTTATGACAGTCAGGAGATCAGGGTTGCACAGTGTATTATGTGAATGTTGTGACTCATTGGTTTCATCTTGGATATCATAACTTGACATTTTGTAAAAGTGATTTTGCATGGGAATTTTTTCAGGTGCCCTATAAAGTCCTTTCTCACGAGAAGCGAATCATAATCTTTCATATTCTTGAGATATCTTAATGGCATCTTCTACAGTCTTCCATTGTTTAGTTTAGGTAAACCTGGGAATCATGTTTGGGTATCGACTCATTCAACTTCTTTACCCATCCCCATCATAAGTCAGGAAGGTCTTGGATATTTTCTGCTCTAGCAATTAATTCATCATTAATCCTGGAGTTATTTGCTATTCCAGTCATTTGTCCTACTTCACTTCCTGTAAGCATGATGAATTTACCACCATTAACTCCTAAACCATATTAAATTTGTACATCTGATTTGACTTTGTGACCAAAGGTTCTATGTATATCCTGTAATTCTTGCCTAGTATGAAACTTACTTTCAGTAGAGATTGTATTTCTGCACTCATGCACCTATGTAACTTGCACTGTTACTGCTGGTCGGGCTTCCCAGGGGTCATGATAACCTCCTAGGTTCTCTGGAAGAGGGACATATTCTTCAGGATGACGTTGTAATATTTTGTTAGCTAAAATCGTCTATCTAAATGGATAGTTCCTAATGTCTTGAGTAATAAATCTGGTACTTTTTATTTTTCTTCACTCTTCGAGTTGATGTGACCAATTCCTGAGGTTGGATAATCAGGCCAGTATCAGACTGGTCTTTGCCAGAACTTTTTGCCTAATACATTTCTCTACTGCTTTCTACAGGTCACTGGATGTTAATATGGGTTCCGGAATGCAATTTTAAAAAATGTTTTGTGAATGACTTGCAACATGGTCATTTAATTTTCAAATATAATTTGCAAGTGAAATGTGTAGGACTCCAATAAGGCACAATGACCTAGATCCTGGGTATGATCCCCTCGAAAGAGGCAAATAGTGAATTGAGCAAGCTCACTCATGTCTGCTTACACGAGTCACTTCTGAACTGCTCAACGGCAGGCAGGGGGAATGACCTCTGGTTGGCAGATGTCCACTCACTGTGATCCTGGATTGGACATATAGTTACCTTGAGTCAGGCCAGTCCTGTGTTGTTGGACTATTTCTTGGAGATACACTCATTAGTGACTGTTAAGGTACCTGAGTTATTAGGTGCCTGTAGACTATGCCCAGTGATATGTGCATTAGGTACAAACTCCCTAGCTGCGTTGACACTGACTGAAGCTGTGAGGTTTCACAATGACACATCAGCCAAATACAGATGTTCAGATTTACCATTTATCAAGAGGTCTTCACACTATTAATTATACAATTATCATTCTACACACAGGCAGTGATAAAGGGAGTAAAAAGCCACAGCCATGGCTCGGGAGACCAGTGTGCCTCCAGAAGAGTCCAGTGGGTCCAGAAGCCCTTTGGATGCTGGTCAGAGGCTCCTTTTGGGCAGAGATCACAGCAGTAGCCAACAGGTCTGGAGAAGTCCTTAGAGTTCTCATGGACAAAGCTTCTGAAGGCATCTTAGACAAGACCTTGTCTTTGCTGGTTTTATGATCCTCTGCAGATGGGTCTATTCTCATTATCTCAGCCACCTTTCACTTCCTATCAGTTCATTTCAGGTCTCTCATGATCCCAGGCAGCAGTAGTTGTTATCTTATCACTTCAGTTCATTCATATATGTTTATCTCTTTGGGGATGAGGGGACAACTTCACTGTGGACTTAATTCTACCGGAGATGTGTGACCCCATTTTAAGACAACAGGATCACAAATTAATATTACCTATCGCCAGGGCAGACAATAGCTACCACCTGGGGCTGAAAGCAGGTAACTCCATTTATTCTGCAAACATTCTGTCTTGATTATGGTGCCAGTTGCTGCAAGGGACTTCCTTTCCACCACCTGTTTTTCACAAGGTTTGAGTCTGAACTGCTAACAGTCTACTGATTTCTGGGTAAAGGGATTGACTGCACCATCCTAGCCTGTCAGAGCACTTGCCCCAGTACTTCCACTTTAAGAGTTTTCCACGTTGTGCAGAACTACAGTCCATTAATCCACTCATTTTCTCTCTTAAGAGAATAAACAGGCCGGGCGCAGTGGCTCATGCCTGTAATCCCACCACTTTGAGGGGGCCGAGGTGGGCAGATCATTTGAGGTCAGGAGTTCGAGACCAGCTTCACCTACATACTGAAACCTCGTCTCTACTGAAAAAAACAAAACAAAAATTAGCCGGGCGTGGTAGTGGGCGTCCGTAATCCCAGCTACTTGGGAGGCTGAGGCAGGAGAATTGCTTGAATCCGGGAGGCGGAGGTTGCAGTGAGCCAAGATTGTGCCACTGCACTCCAGCCTGGACGACAGAGCGAGATTCCCTCTCAAAAAATAAAAAATAAAAAATAAATTACCTTCATTCTGAGAAGGTATAATCATCAACATATTATTGAGCACAACTATGCACACATGCACTTCTGCATTCACAAGCCATGCTGCGTGCACACACTGATGCTCCTAGATTCCTTTTTTGAAGAGATGGTGTCTTGGTTGTCACCCAGGCTGGAGAGCAGTGTTAGGATCACAGCTCACTGTAGCCTCAAACTCCCGGGTTCACGTGATCCTCCTACCTCAGGCTCCTGAGTAGCCTGAACTACAGGAATGAGGCACCATGCCCAGCCAATGTTTTCATGTTTTTGTAGAGATGAAATCTTGCTATGTTGCCCAGGCTGGTCTTGAACTCCTGGCCTCAAGGAATCCTCCTGCCTTGCCCTCCCAATGTGCTGAGATTACAGATATGAACCATTGTGCCCAGTCACTAGATTCTTTATTAACAACAAAATTTGTTTGCTGACACTTAGGCAATGAATTGCTAAATAGTAGTTCATAAATTGCTAATTTACAAGTCAATATAAATGAGTTGAGTAAACACAAAAATAACAGCATAAATTAATAAACAGCTTACGACTTCAAGTTTCTTTTTTTTCCTTTAAAATGTAGTTCTGACAGAGACTACTACTTGTTCATTCCATGGAAAAGTCACAGGTGGCTGAAATGTCAGAGGTACACTTATTAACACCTTGCTGCCTTTTGTGTAGCTTCCTCTTAGTACTTCACCAGTTGGGACTGACTCACCTCTCCAGCTGGGTTCAGGAGCCAGACAGGAGCACACAGAACTGGAAATCCAAAGTCATCTCTGACACTAAAAGCAATGAAAACATAAATAACCAAATATATTACCAAGGAATGAACAAGAGATCGATATTAAGTACAGTAGGAAGAAAGCATTTAATCGACCAGGCTTTCATTCTGACAAAGTAATTTACCACACGCATGTCTCTATCTGACATGTGTGAATGGAAAAGAAGAGGTGACAATAGAGCAGAGGATTCCTCTTCCAATTGTCTCTGATCTATTCAACCTTTGTTACAGGTCAGAGAGTTCCCCAATTTATTAATAAACAACAGAGATAATATGGCAACCAAGACACAGAGACGTACTGAGAGTACTGCTCAGTTCTCTGCCTAGGCCTGATTCTGCTGATTCCTGACAATGAGCGCTGTGAAATTTCGAGGCAGATCAATACACACACGCACAAACACACAAAAAAGATACTTCATGGGCAAAAGCACCAAAGATATAAAACAAAATGTCTGAAAGACCATTAAACAACTTCTGATGAAATGCTGTTTGCATTTTGCAGAAGCAAAATATTCACCACCAAACCTACAATTAGCTTAAAATTACAATAAGTATAGTACTTTTGGATCCCATCTCCAATTCATACCTTATCAACATGTAATAATCACACTGCATCTAACACAAAGCTGGATAAACTTTATATGCTGAATACAACTTGTACAGTAAGAAGGAAAGTTTTGAAATACTGAGAATACAACATTTGTATGCCATGCTTGACTTCACCAGTTAAAAGAAAATACAATCATTTCTATTCTTAAAATGTATTGAAATAAAATGTAGAAAAGAGTATTCTAATACCAATTAACATTAAGAGAACATATCTCTAAACCAAAGATCTTGGATCTTCTAGAAAGACAAAATCAACCTGTATATATCTGGGTAAGAAAAAAAAATCAAGGGATCAAGAGAGGAGAGAGGATGTTAGCACAGAATCATCTCCCAAAATGGCTGTCCGACACATTCAACCAGTTTTCAAGTCCATTTGTTTTCCTCCTTTGGCATCAACAGCCTGTATTACCAAGGAAATGCAAAATAATTCAATTTGTACATTAATCAGCTAATCTAGAAATGGCAATATAGTCAATGAAAATACAAAGAAACAGAAAATGTCAAGGAATTGTTTAAGATGTTGAAGATGACAGAGCATAGGGAAAAAATGATCTGATAGACACTGGAGGAGTTAATAAGCAAACTCAGGCATGGTTCCCTAACACCACACTTCAAAAGAACTTATAGAGAGAATAAAGGAATAACCCTTTTAAAAAAATCTAATTTTAGAAAAAAAATTGCTGAACAGGGAAGTTAGTGTTTTGTAGATCTTTTGGAAAGCTGATTAATTTCTAAGCTAAAATACATGATCCTTAAGAGAAATGGCTGAGTCCAGGCCCAAGGCAGGAAGAGGGCAAAATGAGCCTGGATCCTCTTGTTCTGTCAGAAAGGAAGAAATGCTCAAAGACTAACAGAGACAGTTGACAGGACACAGGAGACAGGCTGAAGGCTCCTGTGGCCGAATCTGGGACAGCACAGGCATCAGAAAGAACAATGACAGTGATGGAAAATAACCCATTGAATAAAACACAAGTGCATTAGTCAGCAGTGATACCAAAATAAAGGGAAGAAGTGAAAGCTCTTTGCTAAAATTCCAGCTAACAAATGTAGGAGGAATGACACAGGAAGAATATTCATTTAAAGTCACCAGTGCCATAACTGATAGAGAAGATCATAAGGAGGCTAAAATCACTGGATGAAAGAAAACTATACGAAGCACAATAGATAAAATATGAAAACATAAATTAGAAAAAACTAAAATCGTACCATAAGAGATGGATAAGTTACAATATAGGAATAATAGGCCAGGCACAGTGGCTCACATCTGTAATCCCAGGATTTGGGAGGCCAAGGCGGGAGGATTGCTTGAGCCCAAGAGTTCGAGACCAGCCTAGGCAACATAATGAGAACTCGTCCCTAGAACAAAACAAAAAAAATTAGCTTGGAGTGGTGGTGTACTCTTGTAATCCCAGGTACTTGTGGGGCCGAAGCAGGAGGATCACTTGAGCCTGGGAGTTCAAGGCTGCAGTGAGCCAAGATCACGCCACTGCACTCCAGCCTGGGAGACAAAGTGAGACCTTATCTCAAAACAAAACAAAACAAAGAAACCACAATAACAAAAAAACACCGGTAACAACAAAAGGATGACTACATAAAGACTGTATAGAAAAAAAATGCTCAGAATATAGAAATAAAATTATGTATTTTACCTGTAACTGTATTAGAAGATAGTATTCTTGTATACAACTAGCAGGATATGCAAAATGAAAATAGCTAATAACACTCGTTATCTCAGGCACTGTGGTAGGTAGTTTATGCACACTGTAACAAATTACATACTCGATTGTCTCAAAATTTTCAGATAAATTTTACTGGGAGTCACAAATCAATACAACAAAACCAATGTTTTGCAAACATCCACTAATTACAAAGGTATACAAATGCTTAACCCAGGCTGAAAATAATTCACATAAGCCATACATCAGTGGAAACCTACCCATGGGAGATAATACAACATAATCTAAATAAAACTTTCAGAGACAAGGCATGTGGCTTCTGGACAGCCACAAACTCCCTGACTCTCCTCTAGTGTTTTGGCCACCAAAAGAAAGCCAAGTGGCTTCAGGTCTCTTAAAAAACAAGAAAGCAACCTATGGAAGATGGCGTGGTATTTGAGGAACATTTGGGGTCTGTTGAAAATGCATCCTGTATTTTATTTCTAGAAAAGCCTCCCTCGTAATGTCAGGTAAGTGAAGAGCCCTCAGAGACATATGCACACACAAAGAAAACAAAACAACATAGAATGAATCCCACCAAAATGTGTTATGATGGCAGAATTACAGGTGATATGATCTGTAGTATATCTTTTCATTAAAATAGAAAAAAAGCCGACTTCCCCTTGATTATCTATAGCCTCTGACCCAAGTGGCTTGGAATCAGAAAACAGCATCACCCGACTTGAAGCCATCTCGGCATCAATGGTGGAGTGAGTGGAGATGAGACTCTGGACCAGCTCATGGGTGGGCCCCACCTCGTCCTGTAAAGACCACCAAGAAACGGCACGTGAGGAAAGCACAGAGATCCTGGAGAGACACTGGTTTCACTCAGTTCTCAAAATTATCTTAGACACATTTCCTGAGAACCTTTCTTAAGGCCTCAAAACCAGAGAAGAAAATCCTTACAACAAAGCTTGAAATGGATCCCCATATCCATTAAACTTTTCCAAAGCTCAGTGAGTATATAACCTGATAACCTAAACACCTAGCTAGAAAATCTCAGTTCCAGTGCTACAACAATGCTAGCTTTTCTAACATTTTAAAATAACCCTGATTTTAATCCAATAAAATTCCACTTGAGAACTAAGAAATAAACATTGGAAATCCGCTTTAAAATAAAGAATGAGGAGACCATTGTGAATGAGAAAAGAAAAGACCAATGAGAGCTGGCAAGCACACTGGTTTTGTAGAAACGGAGATAAGCTGTGCAGGTGCCACAAAGGCAGCAGGGCCCGCACTGGGGCCACATATCAAGGAGGCATGGAGGAATGGAGGACAGGACTCTTCTGTTTGGTACAATGAAAAAAAGGTATTCTTTTATTCTACATATTTACAATATGCATTTGGGCCTTTATTATAAGTACAAGAGAAAATCTT
>NW_016821493.1:66106-68991 GCF_001698545.2 Rhinopithecus bieti | reverse complement strand
TGGAGACAGAATTTCACTCTTGTTGCCCAGGCTGGAGTGCAATGGTGTGATCTCGGCTCACCACAACCTCCGCCTCCCAGGTTGAAGCGATTCTCCTGCTAATCCTAAGTAACTGGGATTACAGGCATGCACCACCTCACCTGGCTAATTTTGTTATTTTAGTAGAGACAGGGTTTCTGCATGTTGGTCAGGCTGGTCTCGAACTCCCGACCTCAGGTGATCTGCCCACTTCGGTCTCTCAAAGTGCTGGGATTACAGGTGTGACCCACCGTGTCTGGCTTTTTTTTTTTTTCTGCTAATTTGTATTTCATTTTTGCTAATTCAAAAGAGAGTTAATAGAATATCAGGAATAGTGAACATTATCATTTCCATAAATCCAAGAGCTTGTACATTTTCCACACACTGAGTACTGTCTACATTTTCTATTGATAAACTCTGACCACTTCTTCAGGCAATTCATGTACTTACTTTAGCGTTATCATTAAGGATGAAGGTTCTAGAACCATCAAGAACAAGGGTCCCATCTTTACACTAATTACTTAACTGCTAGGAAGCTCTATTTCATCTTATGTAAACTACAGATAATACCTACTCATCTCAAGGGTGTATCAAGGGTTTATGTAAGCTAAATTTGTAGAAAGCAGTTAGCACAGTGCCAGAAAGAGTCCAAGAAGAAATGGTACTTACTATGATATATTTGTACGTATATATGTATGCATGTTAATGAGCTCTTATTAGCTGTGTTCATTAAAGGTTTTCTCCATGCTGTCATTTGCTTTTAGATTTTGGAATACATTTCATTGTGCACATTCCATCTGTATTATTAATATAACAACATTTATTACTATTATTGTCATCATAAATTCAGTCACATCTACTGTATCCCTGATATTGACCATGATTCCTTTAATAATCATAAAACTCTCTTCCCTTCATCACAGGGTAAATAACCTATCACAACGCTGTAAGTCTCTATCAGCACCAAAGGCTGCCCCTGCTGACTAACCAGATCTGCTGCTTTAGCCAGATCAATCATCATATTAATGTCACACCCGCATTCAATAATGGCGAGTCTGCGCTTTTTACCTATAAGTGAAAAGATGAAAATTTTACTTTAAAAAGACCCTGAAAAAATTCTAACCATGAACTCTTAATTTTCATTTTTTAATTGCATCCAGTGAAACACCATATACGTTTACAGGAGTGTACCCGAAGTTCATTTTATAGGCAAAACTGGTAAAATAAAATAAATTCCATCTTGTTTTTTTTCCTGTGTTCTAAATTTAGATAATATCAAAAGTCTACCCAGATGAATAAAAGTGCTCAAACAGGGAAAATTCTGACTGGACAGGCTCCATGATAACCATGATCCTGCTGTTCAGCTGCGGGCCAATGTCTTCATCTCTATCAAAATTTCCTGTATTCCCACTATAGCTACAAACATCCTCAAACACAATGCAACAGAATATTTATAACAATAATTATTTGTAAATTAAGGTAGTAAGAAAATGGTCAAGAAAATATGGGCTGGGCACAGTGGCTCACGCCTGTAGTCCCAGCACCTTGAGAGACCAGGACAGGTGGATCCCTTGAGCCCAGTTTTAACACCAGCCTGGACCACATGGGGAAACCCCATCTCTACAAAAATGTAAAAATAAAAAAAAAAAGAAAAAAAAGAAAAATTAGTGAGGCATGGTGGCATATACTACTCAGGAGGCTAAGGTAGGAGGATAGCTTGAGCCTCGGAGGTTGAGGCTGCAGTGAGCTGTAATCACACCACTGCATTCCAGCCTGTGCCACAGAGTAAGACTCTGCCTCAAAAAAAGGAAAAGAAAATGCAGATGCTCCAAAGATAAAGAAAAGCCTCAATCCAACTATATTACTGCAATAACAAGAGATTTCAGAGTGTGCATTGCCATTCCACCACTGGAAGTTTGTTTCATCTTCCCTCAAACTTGGAAAGGTCACCATCTCCCAAAGCAGACAAATTCTCATAGGAAAAAGAGAAAACATGCACTTCCACCAGTATGTGGCTTCATAAGGGCAAGCATGTGCACCTGGCACATAGGAGGTACGTGCTATGTGTTAAATGATGTGTTCACAGTCACCAGGCCTGCTAGGCCCCTCCAAGGAACATGCTTGGCAAAGCCATAGAGCAGTCAGGATAAGATATGTATCACATCCTTATCTCTGGGAACTTACCCTTTTCTGAAGTTATAGCTAACTTAGTAAAAGTATAAGAGAGGTAGGGCGGGGCGCGGTGGCTCAAGCCTGTAATCCCAGCACTCTGGGAGGCCGAGACGGGCGGATCACGAGGTCAGGAGATCGAGACCATCCTGGCTAACACGGTGAAACCTCATCTCTACTAAAAAATACAAAAAACTAACCAGGTGAGGTGGCGGGTGCCTGTAGTCCCAGCTACTCAGGAGGCTGAGGCAGGAGAATGGCGTAAACCCGGGAGGCGGAGCTTGCAGTGAGCCGAGATCCGGCCACTGCACTCCAGCCTGGGCCACAGAGCGAGACTCCGTCTCAAAAAAAAAAAGAGAGGTAACATGATATGAAAATATTTAACATGTTCCACTCAAGTAAACAACAAACACACGCATGTCCCTCAGACAACAGTCACGCCAACTCTGTGTCTGCAGCGGCATCTCCTACCTGACACGACCATCACAGGGTCTGTGATCTCGGTCAACTTCTGCCGGGTGAAGTTCCGAATGAGGCATTGTATCAAAGTGCTCTTTCCAACTTCGGAGGCCCCGTCACCATGGCCACTATTGATGGGAGCTCTAGTGGAGTTTGATCAACCATTGGAATATGATGCTTTTTTGTCTTCAAATCCTTAGTCCTATTTATTTAAAAAAAAAAAAAAAAGTAAACTCATT
>NW_016821493.1:51476-65899 GCF_001698545.2 Rhinopithecus bieti | reverse complement strand
CCCTGCTCCCCTTCCCAGCCTCTTAACCATCATTGAGAGAGATGCCTATGTAAATCTTTTTCAGATTTTCAAAAAGAGCACACACATTTGGTAAAGCACTCTAACTAATGCAGGGTACACACAATGCGCGTTTTCTCTTTCCTTGCTCTGACCGCTGGTCTCTCAGGTCCCTGCAGAGCAGTATTCTTCCAGATGCATGTAAACACACATGCCACCCTTTAAAAACACAAATGGTAGCTTATTTTACACACTCTTCTATGCTTTGCTTTTTTCCTGTAATATATCTTGGAGGTATATAATCAGTAAGTACTGTAGCTCTGCCTCCTTCTTTTTAATATAATATTCCATTCTATGGATGCACCATAATTTATTTAGCCTAGCTTATGTTGATTGCTCTGCTCTGGGTTGTCAGAGCCTCCTGACTACGGCAAAGGCACACAAAGTACGTGGATTTGGGTGTGTACATGTGTGTGTGGATTAGGGGAGTAACACTGGCTTAGATGACAAAGATTGGCAGCTGAGGGCCTGTTTGCTCCCTGTTCTTCCTGACCCTACAACCAGCTGCTTGCCCCTTGGCACTCTGTGGCATCAGATGTGGTGTGAGGATTTTCCACCTGTTCTTCTAGCTGGTCCAGTGTTGCTGGAGAGCTCTGCTTGCTGCCTCGGTCTGCCGTGGCAGTTGTGCTTTCGTACAAGCCCAACTTCATATATTCTGTGGTTTCGGGTTTTGAATGTTTCCTAGTTTAATCAAAGGTGGGCATTTCTGTTTTCCATTTTGTGTTATTTTCAGTTATCCATGGAAAGGTAAGAACAGAACTATCTTTAATATTAAAACTAGAAGTTTCCAGGAATCAATTCTGAAATTATTTTGCATCTTTGAAGTGTCTTAAATTTTAAAAATTGGTCTTATCTGCTTATATTTTCTTATAGACTACCATTCATCATAATCTTACCGCTTTTTGACTTAATTCTAAACTGGTAGCTGTTTAAAAAAATTTCTGAGCAACTGAGTTATACAAATTAATGTACAAGATAGAGGTGTACACTGCATACTTCCCAGCAAAAACAGATGTGTGTGTGTGTGTGTGTGTGTGTGAGGAGATTGAAAGAAGAGGTTGGTTTTCTGTACCTATTTAATATATTTCATTGATTATCACTTTCTTCCCACTCTTTGGGTATCAGAGACCTGTTATTTGATGTAAAAATATATTATAGAAAACTTCATTTCTTTAAATTAGGATTTCTTAGGTAAGGGCCAGGTTAGACCCAGCCTTTTCTGAGTTACTTCTCATGATTAGAATTCTTAAAATGCAAGTTTATATCCTAGTGGGCATTGTTTTATGGTTGTTTTAAGAGCAAGTCAGAGGGTGGTGGTTTCTCTGAGTGATGCCTGTGTAGTCATTTGATTTAGTCTGCAGTGGGACTTTTCTGTGGAGGGCCAGATAGTAAATATTTTCGGCTTTGTGGATCGTATCTTTTGCAGCTACTTAGCTCTTCAGTTGTAGTGCACAGGCAGCCATAGACAATATGTAAATGAATTAATGTGGCTGTGTTCCAATAAAACTTTAGTTACAAACACAGGTGATGGGTGGATTTGGCCCATGGCCAGTTGCCAACCCCTAGTGTAGGTGGTCTGCTTTGGTAGTTTCTTTGAGAAATGATGTGTTCTGCTTGTAGGTACTGATGCTTATAGATGCCAGCTTTGGGTTTGAAATGGAAACCTTTGAGTTTCTAAACATCTGTCAAGTACATGGCTTTCCTAAAATTATGGGAGTTCTCACCCACCTCGACTCCTTCAAGCATAATAAGAAACGAAAGAAGACAAAGAAGCGATTAAAACACAGATTCTGGACAGAAGTTTACCCGGTAGGAAGAGAAATAATTGTTAGATACCAACAGTATAATCCTTTTAAAATAGACTGAAGAGGCCGGGCACAGTGGCTCATGCCTGTAATCCCAGCACTTTGGGAGGCAGACTCTGGTGGATCACTTGAGGCCAGGAGTTTCGAGCTCAGGGCAATATGGCCAAACCCCGTCTCTACTGAAAATGCAAAAATTAGTCGGGTGTGGTGGTGCGCGCCTGTAATCCCAGCTACTCAGGAGGCTGAGACGTGAGAATTGCTTGAAGCTGGAAGTCAAAGGGTGCAGTGAGCTGAGATTGTGCCACTGCACTCCAGCCTGGGTGACAGAGTGAGACTCCGTCTCAAACAAACAAACAAAAAGACTGAAGAGACGTTGCTAAACATCTCTAGGATTTGCCTCCTGAATTCCCTTAGTGTATGTGTTCCCAGTCTCTGGAAGGTTTCCCTCAAGAGAGTGCATATTCTGGGCCTCTTGATGTATTTCATTTGTCTCTGTACCTGCTGCACCAGGCAGTGTCTGGGTGTTTGGGGGTGGGGACTTAATCGAGTACATCAGAAGTTTCTGCCAGTTACAGGACCAGGCACTGCCCCTTCCTTTCCATACTGCTCTGGTCCATCGGCCACAGAACTGTTTCTGTGCTCAGAGGCTTCACCTCCCTCTCCTCACCATACTTAGATGGATGCCCCTGCTCGGCTGCAGAGCAGTCTGCCTCTGTGGGGTTCTAATAAGTCCTGAAAGAAGCCGGCAAGGCTCTGGAAGCCTCAGGACAGTGGTTTTGCTGGAAGTCTCCCTTCTTAGGATTGCTTCTTGTTTAGAGCTTTTATTCTGTTGCAGTAGTGATGAGAATTTAATTGGAATTTAATTATTAATTTTCCTTTAATGTTTAGGGTGCCAAGGTGTTCTACCTTTCTGGAATGGTGCATGGAGAATATCAAAACCAAGAAATCCACAATCTGGGCCGTTTTATTACAGTTATGAAGTTTAGGCTTCTCACATGGCAGGCTTCTCACCCTTATATCCTGGCAGACAGGTAAAAGTGATTGTAAACTTTTCTTCCTGGGCCACATATTTCAAAGCTAAAAGGCTAGAAAAGAACAGTGATAGGATTTATTTTGTGCCTGTTTGAATAGTCAGAGGTGGAAGTGTAGTTGATGGAAAATGTCTACTTATATCATTGCTCAAAGATGCTGTGCCTTTAGGAGTAAATTAACTATGAGAAGTTTAGGACAATGGGAGGACTTGGAAGCATTTAAGGCTACAGGATGTGGCCCCATCCTAACGTTTATCCTCAGTTTTCAGTGATGCTGCCTTCGTGCCCGGGTGCTTGAGTCCTCGTGTGTGCCTTCAGTTTCCTTCCTTTGTGCTCTTCTTTGTGCTGTGGTTTTCTCAGCCTGGAATACCCTTTCTCCACCTGCCAGAATCCAGGCCACAGTAAAAATCCCAGAGCACAGGCTCACCCTCTTCCAGAAAGGGATTTTCTGAATATGTTCCTCACTCTTCCCTGACTCCAGGTGGATGTCATCTCCCTGTCTGGTGTCTTCCCGAATAAATGTCACTTTCAGCCTAGAGACACAGTTGTGTGCCTGCCCCTTTTCCACTGCTGGATGGTGAATGGTGCTTCCTTATTTCTGCATTTTCTAGTTTTCTAAACGGCATGCTTAGTGGACAAGAGTGTGATGAGTCACTGACACATGAAAGGAGGTATAGGAACTTTTGTCATTTATTTCTGCTGTATGATTGTGTTTATTTTTCTAGGATGGAAGATTTGACAAACCCAGAGGATAGCCGAACAAACATCAAATGTGACCGGCAGGTGTCACTTTATGGTTATGTAAGAGGAGCACACTTGAAAAATAAAAGCCAAATTCACATGGCAGGTATTCTCTTGTTGTAGAACATACTAAAATTACACATAGGATTCTTGGGGTGGCTTCATTTTTCAGGAAAACTGAAAAATGACCATATAAGGGAAGATGGCCTTGCTGGAGGTTTTAATAAGCCAACTATGTGTAGGCCTGCAGAGTGTTATCGAATCCCCTCTTCTCTGACCTCTTGTCTTGTAGCTAGAGGGACACTATTCCCGTGTGGCATGATGCCCTTCTTTAGGGTCACGGGTTAAGCCCTTGGACTGTGGATCGTTGTTAACCCCCAAGTCAACAGTAGATGCTTACTTCCTGTCAGCTGAAGCTTGCTTTTTGGGTCCTGTCTTCCAGGAATAGAAGATTTTGCCATGCATGACATCAGTTTCCTCCCAGACCCTTGTGCTCTTCCTGAACAATGAAAGAAGCGCTGTTTAAATGAGAAGGAGAAGCTGGTTTATGCGCCTCTTTCTGGAGTTGGGCGAGTGCTGTATGACAAAGATGCTGTCTATGTTGACCTTGGTGGCAGCCATGGTTTTCAGGCATCGGTGAGATGGGGGTCATTGCTCTGAACTCTCATTCTTTCCGAGTCTATTTTTTAATCAAAAAAAGTAATGTACTCAGCTTTTATTTATTGAAGATTTTTCTCTTGTACTTATAATAAAGGCCCAAATGCATATTGTAAATATGTAGAATAAAAAGAATACCTTTTTTTCATTGTACCAAACAGAAGAGTCCTGTCCTCCATTCCTCCATGCCTCCTTGATATGTGGCCCCAGTGCGGGCCCTGCTGCCTTTGTGGCACCTGCACAGCTTATCTCCGTTTCTACAAAACCAGTGTGCTTGCCAGCTCTCGTTGGTCTTTTTCTTTTTCTCATTCACAATGGTCTCCTCATTCTTTATTTTAAAGCGGATTTCCAATGTTTATTTCTTAGTTCTCAAGTGGAATTTTATTGGATTAAAATCAGGGTTATTTTAAAATGTTAGAAAAGCTAGCATTGTTGTAGCACTGGAACTGAGATTTTTCTAGCTAGGTGTTTAGGTTATCAGGTTATATACTCACTGAGCTTTGGAAAAGTTTAATGGATATGGGGATCCATTTCAAGCTTTGTTGTAAGGATTTTCTTCTCTGGTTTTTGAGGCATTAAGAAAGGTTCTCAGGAAATGTGTCTAAGATAATTTTGAGAACTGAGTGAAACCAGTGTCTCTCCAGGATCTCTGTGCTTTCCTCACGTGCCGTTTCTTGGTGGTCTTTACAGGACGAGGTGGGGCCCACCCATGAGCTGGTCCAGAGTCTCATCTCCACTCACTCCACCATTGATGCCGAGATGGCTTCAAGTCGGGTGATGCTGTTTTCTGATTCCAAGCCACTTGGGTCAGAGGCTATAGATAATCAAGGGGAAGTCGGCTTTTTTTCTATTTTTAATGAAAAGATATACTACAGATCATATCACCTGTAATTCTGCCATCATAACACATTTTGGTGGGATTCATTCTATGTTGTTTTGTTTTTCTTTGTGTGTGCATATGTCTCTGAGGGCTCTTCACTTACCTGACATTACGAGGGAGGCTTTTCTAGAAATAAAATACAGGATGCATTTTTCAACAGACCCCAAATGTTCCTCAAATACCACGCCATCTTCCATAGGTTGCTTTCTTGTTTTTTAAGAGACCTGAAGCCACTTGGCTTTCTTTTGGTGGCCAAAACACTAGAGGAGAGTCAGGGAGTTTGTGGCTGTCCAGAAGCCACATGCCTTGTCTCTGAAAGTTTTATTTAGATTATGTTGTATTATCTCCCATGGGTAGGTTTCCACTGATGTATGGCTTATGTGAATTATTTTTCAGCCTGGGTTAAGCATTTGTATACCTTTGTAATTAGTGGATGTTTGCAAAACATTGGTTTTGTTGTATTGATTTGTGACTCCCAGTAAAATTTATCTGAAAATTTTGAGACAATCGAGTATGTAATTTGTTACAGTGTGCATAAACTACCTACCACAGTGCCTGAGATAACGAGTGTTATTAGCTATTTTCATTTTTGCATATCCTGCTAGTTGTATACAAGAATACTATCTTCTAATACAGTTACAGGTAAAATACATAATTTTATTTCTATATTCTGAGCATTTTTTTTCTATACAGTCTTTATGTAGTCATCCTTTTGTTGTTACCGGTGTTTTTTTGTTATTGTGGTTTCTTTGTTTTTGTTTTTGTTTTGAGATAAGGTCTCACTTTGTCTCCCAGGCTGGAGTGCAGTGGCGTGATCTTGGCTCACTGCAGCCTTGAACTCCCAGGCTCAAGTGATCCTCCTGCTTCGGCCCCACAAGTACCTGGGATTACAAGAGTACACCACCACTCCAAGCTAATTTTTTTTGTTTTGTTCTAGGGACGAGTTCTCATTATGTTGCCTAGGCTGGTCTCGAACTCTTGGGCTCAAGCAATCCTCCCGCCTTGGCCTCCCAAATCCTGGGATTACAGATGTGAGCCACTGTGCCTGGCCTATTATTCCTATATTGTAACTTATCCATCTCTTATGGTACGATTTTTAGTTTTTTCTAATTTATGTTTTCATATTTTTATCTATTGTGCTTCGTATAGTTTTCTTTCATCCAGTGATTTTAGCCTCCTTATGATCTTCTCTATCAGTTATGGCACTGGTGACTTTAAATGAATATTCTTCCTGTGTCATTCCTCCTACATTTGTTAGCTGGAATTTTTAGCAAAGAGCTTTCACTTCTTCCCTTTATTTTGGTATCACTGCTGACTAATGCACTTGTGTTTTATTCAATGGGTTATTTTCCATCACTGTCATTGTTCTTTCTGATGCCTGTGCTGTCCCAGATTCGGCCACAGGAGCCTTCAGCCTGTCTCCTGTGTCCTGTCAACTGTCTCTGTTAGTCTTTGAGCATTTCTTCCTTTCTGACAGAACAAGAGGATCCAGGCTCATTTTGCCTTCTTTCTGCCTTGGGCCTGGACTCAGCCATTTCTCTTAAGGATCATGTATTTTTAGCTTAGAAATTAATCAGCTTTCCAAAAGATCTACAAAACACTAACTTCCCTGTTCAGCAATTTTTTTTCTAAAATTAGATTTTTTTAAAAGGGTTATTCCTTTATTCTCTCTATAAGTTCTTTTGAAGTGTGGTGTTAGGGAACCATGCCTGAGTTTGCTTATTAACTCCTCCAGTGTCTATCAGATCATTTTTTCCCTATGCTCTGTCATCTTCAACATCTTAAACAATTCCTTGACATTTTCTGTTTCTTTGTATTTTCATTGACTATATTGCCATTTCTAGATTAGCTGATTAATGTACAAATTGAATTATTTTGCATTTCCTTGGTAATACAGGCTGTTGATGCCAAAGGAGGAAAAACAAATGGACTTGAAAACTGGTTGAATGTGTCGGACAGCCATTTTGGGAGATGATTCTGTGCTAACATCCTCTCTCCTCTCTTGATCCCTTGATTTTTTTTTCTTACCCAGATATATACAGGTTGATTTTGTCTTTCTAGAAGATCCAAGATCTTTGGTTTAGAGATATGTTCTCTTAATGTTAATTGGTATTAGAATACTCTTTTCTACATTTTATTTCAATACATTTTAAGAATAGAAATGATTGTATTTTCTTTTAACTGGTGAAGTCAAGCATGGCATACAAATGTTGTATTCTCAGTATTTCAAAAACTTTCCTTCTTACTGTACAAGTTGTATTCAGCATATAAAGTTTATCCAGCTTTGTGTTAGATGCAGTGTGATTATTACATGTTGATAAGGTATGAATTGGAGATGGGATCCAAAAGTACTATACTTATTGTAATTTTTAAGCTAATTGTAGGTTTGGTGGTGAATATTTTGCTTCTGCAAAATGCAAACAGCATTTCATCAGAAGTTGTTTAATGGTCTTTCAGACATTTTGTTTTATATCTTTGGTGCTTTTTGCCCATGAAGTATCTTTTTTGTGTGTTTGTGCGTGTGTGTATTGATCTGCCTCGAAATTTCACAGCGCTCATTGTCAGGAATCAGCAGAATCAGGCCTAGGCAGAGAACTGAGCAGTACTCTCAGTACGTCTCTGTGTCTTGGTTGCCATATTATCTCTGTTGTTTATTAATAAATTGGGGAACTCTCTGACCTGTAACAAAGGTTGAATAGATCAGAGACAATTGGAAGAGGAATCCTCTGCTCTATTGTCACCTCTTCTTTTTCCATTCACACATGTCAGATAGAGACATGCGTGTGGTAAATTACTTTGTCAGAATGAAAGCCTGGTCGATTAAATGCTTTCTTCCTACTGTACTTAATATCGATCTCTTGTTCATTCCTTGGTAATATATTTGGTTATTTATGTTTTCATTGCTTTTAGTGTCAGAGATGACTTTGGATTTCCAGTTCTGTGTGCTCCTGTCTGGCTCCTGAACCCAGCTGGAGAGGTGAGTCAGTCCCAACTGGTGAAGTACTAAGAGGAAGCTACACAAAAGGCAGCAAGGTGTTAATAAGTGTACCTCTGACATTNAAAAAAAAAGTAAACTCATTTTCAAAATAGAGTAAAAGGTACCAACCTTATAAGTAAACTTTTTAAAGAATACTTACAGATATGAGTACTTTAGTATACTTTATAGAGAATACAACAGACAATATACAAATATAAGTAACTTGTCAATTATTAACTTCTGACCCCCATCCAAATCAATTGCTGTTCAATAAAGATGTAACAAGATGACTTCAATAGTATAGAGTTGAAAATTAAATACTCCTTAAATCTGACTATTTTATGAGTGATTTAATAGTTTTTTAAAAACCAAAAGGTAAATACTGAGACAGTGCGTCATAACAGATAAGAGCAGAGGCTCTGGAGTTAAATTTGGCTCTCCTACTTACTGGTTATATGATTGGAGGTAACTTGTTTTCTTGACCTCAGTTTTCTTGTCTATAAAATGAGAGCAGGAATGATTCCTACTCTGGTAAGGCAGCTGGAAGGATTTAGTTGAATAACGTTTAAAGTACACTGCTAAGAATATCACAAGGACTCACTAAATAAAGCTATGTTAGTATTACATACTGCAATTTTTGCATTTTATATTACAACTTTGTAAAACATATCCAGGGGGAAAAAGCACACTTATCACCGTAGAAACAGTTTAAAGTTTAGGAAGAAACAAATTCTCTAAATTCTTGTATCTTGGGCAAGAAACACCAACCAGTGTGCAGATGCTGGAGGCAAGGCAGCTTCTATGGCAAAGCTTCTCACATTTTAGTAAAAGCCACACAACATGCATCTCCACGTCCTTTGGAGCGGGACTAAACTCGTGAATCCAAATGTCACCTGTGAGAGGCTCCTACTATTTAAAAAGAATCAATGGAAGAACCATCAGACTGTAGCTAAACATACCTGTGATCGAGCCATCCAACAGCAGACTGAACTGCAAAAGCTTTGGGATTTCTCTTCCCGGCATCTTTGTCTCCTAGCTAGAGATCCTGCAGATGCCGCTTCTTTTTCTTTGCAGCTTTGGTCCACTGTTTTTCTTTCTGTGTTTCTTCTGGTCCTTAGTCTCCATAGTGGCTACTTACCAATAACAAGTAACTCTAACCTACAAGGAAGAAGGTTGGGGTAAGGAGGTGGGAGAAGCATTTTACAATCCAGGCAATACCCAGGCAAAAACATTGAATTTCATTTATTTCTTTATGAAGAGATGATGTATTTGTTCACTGAACAAGGGTAGAAACTGCTTAACCATCCCCAATTTAATTTCTCTCTGTTATGCTGTAAATTAGATGAGTTACCTCTACTAAGGTTACATTTTATGGTTAACTTACTTTTTATTCATCTTAAGTGTCAACATCAGCACTATCTATTTCTGCAAGGATGGAAATATTCTATATCTGTACTTTTCAGCTATTTACGCATTAGCCACATGTGGTTACTTAAAATGTACTTAAAGAAACTGAAAAAAATGAATTTTTAATTAATTTCATTCTAACTCTATATAGTCACATGTGGCTACTTGACAGCTCAGACGTAGATATCAACTGGACTAATAAAGTGGTTTCCTAACTTAAACTGAAACTTAGATTTTAATAAAATATTTAAAACGTTTTTATGAACTTCCAATATGATCGCAGTATTACTTTTAGTACCTGTTGACTCTGTAAAACTCCTAAATTACAGCTCATCTACATACATTTGAAAAATAGCAATATCTGTATGTGCGAGATATGAATGGTTCGAGATGATGCCTGGAGACCCCATGGACTTACAGAGACCCAGTGATTTCTGAGGTACCTAGGAAGCTGTGGCCAATAAATTGGTAATCATTGAATTAGTGAGTTTTTTTTTTTTTTAGGATATCAGGCCGCATAAAATCTGACAGTTTGATTGAAAAAAAGCGGAGCAGGGTGCCATTTCATTCAATTAAGGTCTTATATTCATTCCGTTTAATAAATATTTGTGTCTGTCTACGATGCGCTAGCCACTGTGCCAGTAAATGGATATAGCTATGATCTGACTGGCAGAGGAAATCCAAACTAGTATCTTCCCTGCCATTCAACAAGGGCTACATTGCAAGGCTGCACAGGGTATTGGAGCACAGAGGTTAGTCAGAGGCTTCCCACAGACACACACACGAGCGGAAACAGAAAGTCTTTATATATCACCATAATGTCAAGGAACACTAGACGGGAGTTAGGAGAGCTGGGCACTAGGAACGCTTTGAAACTGAATAGCTGTGTGATTTCAGAGGTTATGTTGCTTCTCTACTATGATTTAGTGCCGAACTTGTACTGTTTCTCCCCCTTCTCTTCTTGGTGGGAAAAGCACAATTTGGGCTCAACAGATTCGGCTCAGGTCTAAGTCGCCTGCCGGGGGCCACGTCGCCAGGAAACGACGTCTCCCCGACACCTTCCCTCCCAGTCCGGGCTCTCTGCAGGGATTCATCCCGTCACTGTCCCAACGACCCCTGGGCACACCTCCGGCAGATGCTAAATATGCTGCTCCTCGGGAGCAAAGATGACCCGGAGGACCGGGGAAGGACCTTTTCACGCGCAAGACTCGCGATCTTCCCAGTGCCCCAGAGCCAGGGACCCCACCGCCGCCTACCGCAGCCCGCGGCACCGAACCTGCTCACAACTACGACTCCTTAGGTCCACTTGGACACCGCCGGAAACGGAAATTCACCCTCGTGCCGACTCGCCGGGGGGAAACAAAAAGGCAGAGAAAAAGAGACCGCCGCCTGGACCACTTTCAGGGGAAAGCTGGAAGAAAGACTAGTAAACAGCTGAGTGCGGGCGCCGGCGCCGTCTGCACAGTGCCTTCCACCGGCTCCCTCCGGATTCAGCCCCACCCCGCTCTCGGAATCCGCCGCCTCAACTCCCGCGGTGGGACTCCCTAGCAGCGTGCACTGCGCTCGCCCCAGTCCTCCCCGAAGGCCAGGGCAGCTGTGCGGACTGGCGCGGGTTACTTGATGCCGTGCAAAAGCCAGAAGGAGACACATTTGGTTCTGGCCGCCCCGGAGCCACCGTACCCGGTGCGAATGGACTATGGCTGATTGGGAGTCCACTTCCTCCTCTATAAAGATGACAGACCAGGGAGATCTCGCGTTCTGGGGGTGCCCCATAGCCCTCTTTTGACCGGAAGCGGTGGCTCACACCTGTAATCCCAGCCCTTTGGGAGGCCGAGGCAGGAGGATCGCTTGAGCCCAGTTCAAGACCAACCTGGGCAACATAGGGAGGCTGCCTCTCAAAAAAAAAAAAAAAAAAAGAAAGAAAGAAAAGAAAACCAAAAAATAAAAAGCCAAAGTCGTGGCGGGCGCCTGTGGTCCCTGTGGTCCCAGATACTCTGGAGGCTGCAGCGGGACGATCGCTTGAGCTTGGGAGGCGGAGGTTGCAGTGAGCTGAGATCGAGCCACTGCACTCCAGCCTGGGCGACAGAGCAAGACACTGTCTCAGAGAAAAATAAATAAATAATAAATAAATAAATAAAATAAGGCCCTCTTTTTCCAGCACCAACAGACTCTGAGGGCAGGGACAAACTGACCCAGCCTAAACTGCCTCGCCTTCCCTGCTCCCGAGAAAGGGGCTTTCCCTGAGGGGACGTAGCATCTTGCCATTTTCTTCCTGCACAGCTTTGCCTTCCCAGGGATCTGCCCATTGCCACCTGAGGAAATGCTTTGGAGCCCATCTAACCCCCAGCCCAGCTCCTTGGGACGCCTACAGAGTGTATATTGTCAGAGGATGCACCTTCCTCCAGTCTTGGAGGGGTTCCTTGCAATATGATCCCACCAGTGCACTCAAGGCTCAATTCTACACCAAAAAACTAGGCCCACTCCTGTCACCGAGACCCCCAGGCTTCAGGTCCTGTCACAGGGACCTTGTTTTCGCCCCCAGCAGCCCCCAGGTATTCACTCTGCATAGGCTATATACTGGGTGCTAGACGAGGGAGGCTACCCACGTGGCGCATGCTTCCCTTATCCCTGAAGAGCTTAGGGTCTAACTTCTTCACACTAGGCCTCTTCCTGGAGATGTCAGTATCCGGGTAGATAATCCTTCTAACATCCTTCTGATCTCATGAAGCCTACTCTTGTCCTCTGCCCTACCTCAGCTTCCCCCTCCCTCCATGATCAGACCTTAGACCTTGTCAGGTCCAACGACTGCAACCCTCACAGTATCCCACTCTGACCACCACCTCCTATCTAGAGCAATGGAGAGACTTTGTAGGTGAAAGCCGTCTTTGTTACTGGTTCTCCTATGCTCCCTCACCTGGCTCCTGCAGGTGGTTGACTTCTCCAGGGACACAGTGACCAGTGCCCAGCAGGTCCCACTCCTCCCACCAGCTCCAGGCAGTTTTGTTATAGAATAACTCTTCTGAGACACTGCTCCTTTCCCCAGCACCTAAGGAAGTATTTCTAGTACGTTCCAGTGGTATAGCACCAGTGACTCTCCTGACATGGAGAGGGCCATGGCTGGGTTCCTCTGATGAGGGGCAAGGCACTAAGAGGGGAGGACTCTCCTGAGTTCTCTACCTCAGCCCTAGACTAGTGGCTACTCCTACTATACTTCCTACTAGTCTGTGCTGGGTTACACCACTTCCCTGTTGCAATTAACAATTCCTTATGTACACTTTTCCTGTTCAAATGACTGTGTGACTTCTCTTTCCTAATTGGACTCTGACCAATACACTATCATTTGCCAACAACTCCCAAAGTTTTATCCGTGACTCAGACCTCTAACCTGAACTCCAGCTGCCTCCATGACATATCCATTTGGATGTTTAATAGACATTTCCAAAGTGGTATGCCCAACAGAACTCAGGATCTTCCCTCTCAAACCAACTGCTCAGCAGTCTTATGATCTCAGTTGATGGCAACTCAGAACTGAATTGCAGGACACTCAGGTTGTATCTGCAGAGAACTGGAGAACTGCTTAGTGTGGGAAACCCACACATTTGGTGTCAGAAGTGTGTGAGTAGAAACAGTTTTCCTTTTATGTCTGTTGGATGGATAATGATGAACCTAGCAGGGCACAGAAAGCCAGGCAGCAGTGAAACTGAGAATGAAGTTATAGTTAATAGCAGAGAATGAAAAAGAAAAGACAGATAAGGAGAGAAGAGGCAAAGATAACTACAAAATTTCTAGCCTGAGAGACTGGTAGAAAAAAATGGAGGTATCAGGGACAGACAGGGTTATTAAGAAAAAGGATTGGATTTTAAAAAGGAAGATCTGGTGTAAAATTATCCTCAGGAAAATTGGAAATCCAGGCACATACTTCTCTCCATCATGCCCTTGCATAGTGCAGTCCCTCTGCGTGTCCATGCCTCGCCTCCCCTTCCCTAGGATTCCTCTTCCTCTCTTAAGACTCATCTCAAATATCACCTAGACTTGTAAGTAATTTACATGAAACTGGATAGCTGAGGTTTCAAGCCTTTATCCCTTTTAAACTTTGTTATAACAAGTTACTGTTATCTTTTACTAAATCCAACTTTATGTTCACCATTTTAGCTAGCATCATTTCTGATTCCAAGACCTGTTTAGTGTAAAAGTGCAGATAAGTTTACAGTCAATCAAGATCAAAATAAAAGAATCTACCAAAAAAATTAACAAGATCTCCTTTTAATGAATAATTCTTCATCCATCAGGCTGCAAATTAAATACCTAACATAAAACAAAGCTGTATGTTTTATGGATATGTACCTATATAACTGCAGGGAACATGATTTGGAAGGATATACACTTAGAGAAGACTGGGGTCATATGTGGTACTCAAGGGAGTCTTCAGCTTTCTTTTTGTATTTAAATTTTGATAGAAATATATATATATGTATTATAATTTTAATTTTTTTTTTTTTTGAGATGGAGTCTTGCTCTGTCGCCCAGGCTGGAGTGCAGTGGCCGGATCTCAGCTCACTGCAAGCTCCGCCTCCCGGGTTTACGCCATTCTCCTGCCTCAGCCTCCCGAGTAGCTGGGACTACAGGCATCCGCCACCTCGCCTGGCTAGTTTTTTGTATTTTTTAGTAGAGACAGGCTTTCACCATGTTAGCCAGGATGGTCTCGATCTCCTGACCTCGTGGTCCACCTGTCTTGGCCTCCCAAAGTGCTGGGATTACAGGTGTGAGCCACCGCGCCCGTCCTGGCCATGCTTTTAATTCTTTTGGATATATTCCCGGAAGTAAGATAGCTGGATCATATAGCAGGTTCTATTTTTACTTTTTTGAAT
>NW_016821493.1:48685-51258 GCF_001698545.2 Rhinopithecus bieti | reverse complement strand
TAATTTTAAATTTTAATGAAAAAAAGTATTTTCCTTTTTTTTCCTTGATCTGTCAGCAGGTTATATTTTTCCAATATCAGCTGAACATTTGCTTCCCAGAAAGCTTAGTTAGCTTTTCAAAATTTATTCAGGTTAAAATAAAAGATTTAGACAATGAATTAAAACTCTAAGATGATATTTGCTTACTTTATACAGAACAGTACATTGATGCTGCTAAAGCAATTAAAGTATAATTTTTCTTTTCTTTTTTTTTTTGAGATGGAGTCTCAGAGCTCCAGTGCTGGTGAACCATGCATGAAATGCGAAGAGCACCCCCGCGGCAGTCCCCAGGGCCACACACCAGCTGGCACACTCCTTCCACACTGCATATTCCCTGAGGCCCCTGGCAACATCCCACATGGCTTTGCCAGCATGTGTGTGCACGGGCAGGTTTTGCTTATCTTGTCTTGAGTGTATGTGTACACCCTGCCCTGCAACTGCTGCAGCGGGAGTGTAGTCTGCTCCACTCTCCCCTCTGACCACCAATAGTCAGAGCCTTGGCAGGCACAGAGCCAGCTAGCCCCAACCCCACCCCTGCCAGTGCCCCACCTGTTTACCAGCACTGCCACAAGTGAAACTAGACATAGAGAACAGCAGACTCTTCCCTACCCTGAGCGCTCTCGAGCACCCTGCTCTCATGCCAGTACCACTACTGGTGCAACCACATGCACAGTCACCAGCAGGGGCCCCCACCCTGCCAGCTTTGTTCCCTTTGCCACTGTGGTAAATGCTGGCACAGAGGCAGGCATGCCAGCACCCACTATTACCCTACTGCAGCCATGCTACTGCTGCCACTACTGCTGTCACATGCAAACAAGGATGGATTCCACTGTCTCTGCACTACTAAATGCTTTGGCTGACACCGCCCATTAGAGTTTAGTGACCAGCAGTCTGAGAGTATCTTGGCTCACCGAGTGCAGTGGATTCTTACCTCGAGGAGACAGAACAAAGTTGGGGCTTGACACAAGTCCTCCAGAGTTAGAGCATGCAGTCCAGGAGCTGGGAGCTTGAGTGTTGGCTCTCTAAAATCTTCCAGAAATGAAACCAGTTGACTGAATCCACCTTATATCACAGTGAAACCCTCAAAGTCATCAAATAGGATAAAAGGAAAAAAATCCATTCAAAAGTCAGCAACTTCAAAGATTGAAGGAACATAACCCTGCAAAGATAAAAAAGAACCAGTGCAAGAACTCTCACAAGCCAAAAAGAACCAGAGTGCCTTCTTTCCTCCAAACAGCTGCACCACTTCTCCAGCAAGGGGTCTGAACTAGGCTGAGATGGCTGAAATGACAGAAATAGAATTCAGAATATGGATAGGAATGAAGATCATCAAGATCGAGGAGTATGTTGAAAGCCAATCTAAGGAAGCTAAGAATCATGATAAAACAATGCAAGAGCCAACAGACAAAATAGAGGGTATAGAAAAGAATGTAACCAACTTGATAGAGCTAAAAAACACACTACAAGAATTTCATTAATAGCAGAATAGACCAAGTGGAAGAAAGTATCTCAGGGGTTGAAGACTGGCTTTCTGAAAGAAGACAGGCAGACAAGAATGAAGAAAATAAAATACCAAGAAGGAACAAAACCTCTGAGAAATATGGGATTATGTAAAGAGACCAGATCTATGACTCATTGGTGTCCCTGAAAGAGATGGAAAGAGTATAAGCAACTTGGGAGATATATTCCAGGATATCATTTATGAGAACTTCCCTGACCTAGCTAGAGAGACTGACATTCAAATTCAGGAAATGTGGAGAACCCTAGTAAGATACTTCACAAGAAGATCATCCCCAAGACACAAACTCATTAGATTCTCCAAGGTAAAAATGAAAAAAAAAAAAATGTTAAAGGCAGCTAGAGAGAAAGGTCAGGTCACCTACAAAAGGAACCCTGTCAGGCTAACAGTGGACCTCTCAGTAGAACCCCTACAAGCCAGGAGAGATTGGCAGCCTATCTTCAACATTATTAATAAAAAGAAATTCCAACCAAGAATTTCATATCCAGCCAAATTAAGGTTCATACGTGAAGGAAGAATAAGATCCTTTCAGACAAGCAAATGCTGAGAGAATTTGTTATGACAAGACCTGCCTTACAAAAGCTCCTGAAGAAAGCACTAAATGTGAAAGGGAAAAATCATACCAGCCACTATAAAAACATACTGAAGTATGTAGACCAATGATAGTATAAAGCAGCCACACAAACAAGACCGCATAATAACCAGCTAACATCATGATGATAAGAAAAAGATCCACACATACCAATACTAACCTTGAATGTAAATGGGTTAAATGCCCCAATTAAAAGGCACACCATGGCAATCTGGATAAAGAATTAAGACTTATTGGTATGCTGTCTTCAAGAGACTCATCTCACATGCAATGACACTCATAGGATCAAAATAAAGGGATGGAGAAAAATCTACCAAGCAAATGGAAAACAAAAAAAAATCAGGGGTTGCAATCCTAACTTCAGACAAAGCAAACTTTACAAACCAACAAAGATAAAAAAAAAAAAAAAAAAAAAAAAAAAAA
>NW_016821493.1:31890-46995 GCF_001698545.2 Rhinopithecus bieti | reverse complement strand
AAAAAACCACAAAGAAGGGCATTACATAATGGTAAAGTGTTCAATTGAACAAGAAAACTTAACTATTCTAAATATTAATATTTACGCACCCAAAACAAGAGCACCTAGATTCATAAAGCAAGTTCTAAGAGATCTTTAAAGAGACTTAGACTCCCACACAATAGTAGTGGGAGATTTTCACATCTCACTGACAGTATTAGATAGATCACTGGGGCAGAAAATTAACAATGATATTCAGGACTTGAACTCAGCACTGGATCAAATGGGCTTGATAGACATCTACAGAACCCTCCTCACAGAAATAACAGAATATCATCCTCATCACCACATGGCACATACTCCAAAATTGGTCACAGAATCATACACAAAACAGTCCTCAGCAAATGCAAAAGAACTGAAATCATAACAACCAACCTCTCAGCCCATAGTGCAATCAAATTAGAAATCAAGACTAAGAAATTCACTCAAAATCATACGATTACATGGAAATTGAATAACCTGCTCCTAAATGACATTTGGGTCAATAATGAACTTAAGGCTAAAATTAAGAAGTTCTTTGAAACTAATGAGAAAAAAGATACAACATACCAGAATCTCTGGGACACAACCAAGGCAGTATTAAGATGGAAATTTACAGTACTAAATACCCACATCAAAAAGTTAGAAATATCTCAATTTAGTAACCTAACATCACAATTAAAATAACAAAAGAACCAAGAGAAAACCAGCCCCAAAGCCAGCAGAAGACAATAACCAAAATCAGAGCTGAACTGAAGGAGATTGAAACAGAAAAGTATTTGAAAGATCAATGAATCCAGGAATTGGTTTTTTGAAAAAAATCAATAAAATAGAAAAACTGCTAGCTAGACTAATAAGAGAGAAAATCCATATAAACACAATCAGTAATGATGGAGGAGATATTACCACTGACTCCAAAGAAATACAAATAACCATCAGAGAATGTTATGAATACCTCTATGCACACACAAGAAAATCTAGAAGAAATGTGTAAATTCCTGGACACATACATCCTCCCAAGACTGAGCCAGGAAAAAATTGAATCCCTGAATGACCAATAATGAATGAGCTCTGAAACTGAATCAGTAATAAATAGCCTACAAAAACAACAACAACAACAACAAAAAAGCCCAAGACTGGACAGATTCACAGCTGAATTTTACCAGATGTACAAAGAAGAGCTAGTACCATTCCTGCTGAAACTGTTCCAAAAAATTGACGAGGTGGGACTCCTTCTCCTTCATAACTCATTCTGTGATGGCAGCATCATCCTGATACCAAAACCTGGCAGAGACACAACAAAAAAAGGAAACTTCAGGCAAATATCCTTGGTGAACATTGATGCAAAAATTCTCAATGAAACGCAGCAAACTGAATCCAGTAGCACATCAAAAAGCTTATCCATCACAGTTAAGTAGGCTTTGTCCCTGGGATGCAAGGTTGGTTCAACATACACAAATCAATAAATGTGATTTGTCACATAAAGAGAACTAAAGACAAAAACCACATGATTATCTCAATAGATGCAGAAAAGGCTTTTGATAAAAATCAACATCCATTCACGTTAAAAATTCTCAGTAAACTAGGTATTGAAGGAACATACCTCAAAACAATAAAAGCCATGTGTGACAAACCCACAGCCAACATCATACTGAATGGGCAAAAGCTGGAAGCATTCCTGTTGAAAACCGGCACAGTCAAGCATGCCCTCTCTCACCAATTCTATTCAACAAAATAGTGGAAGTGTTGGCCAGAGAAATCAAGTAAGAGAAAGAAAGAAAGGGCATAGAAATCAAACAAGAGGAAGTCAAACTATTCCTGTTGGCAGATCATCCTATATCTGCAAAACCCCGTAGTCTTGGCCCAAAAGCTCTTTAAGCCAATACGTTCAGCAGGCTCAGGATACAAAATCAATGTACAAAAATCACTAACATTCCTATACACCAACAACAGTGAAGCCAAGAGCCAAATCAGGAATGCAATTCCATTCACAATTGCCACACAAGAATAAAATACCTAGGAATACGGTTAATGAGGGAAGTGAAAGATCTCTGTAATGAGAGCTACCAAACACTGTTCTAAGAAATCAGAGATGACACAAAAAATGGAAAAAAGTCCATGCTCAAGGATAGGAAGAATCAATATTGTTAAAATGGTCATACTGCCCAAAGTAATTATAACTTTGATGCTATTCCTATTAAACTACCCATGACATTCTTCACAGAACTAGAAAAAAATTATCTTAAAATTCACATGGAACAAAAAAAGAGCTTGAATAGACAAAGTAATCCTAAGCAAAACAACAAAGCTGGAGGTATTATGCTACCCTACTTCAAACTATACTACAAGACTCCAGTACCTAAAACAGTATGGTACTGGTACAAAACAGACACCAGTGAAACAGAATAGAGAGCCCAGAAATAAGGCCACATACCTACAACTATCTGATCTTTGGCAAAGCTGACAAAGACAAGCAATGGAGAAAGAACTCCCTATTCGATAAATGGTGTTGGGATAACTGGCTAGCCATATGCAGGAGACTGAATCTGAACCCTTTCTTCATACCATATACAAAATTAACTCAAGATGTATTAAAGACTTGGCCTGATGTAGTGGCTCATGCCTGTAATCCCAGCACTTTGGGAGGCCCGAGCAGGCAGATCACCTGAAGTCAGGAGTTCAAGACCAGCCTGGGAAACATGGTGAAACCCCAGTCTCTACTAAAATACAAAATTAGCTAGGCATGGTGGTGCACATCTGTAGTCCCAGCTACTTGGGAGGCTGAGGCAGGAGAAACAGTTGAGCCTAAGAGTAAGAGGTGGCAGTGAGCTGAGATTGAGCCATTGCTCTCCAGCCTGGGTGACAGAGTGAGACTCCGTAAAAAAAAAAAAATTAAAAAATAAAAAAAAAGAGAGAGAGAGAGAGAGAAAGAAAAAAAGAAAAGGGGTGGATTAAAGACTTAAATGTAAAAGCTCTGGAAGATGGCCGGGGATGGTGGCTTATGCCTATAATCCCAGCAATTTGGGAGGCCGAGGCAAGTGGATCACCTGAGGTCAGGATAACTGGCTAGCCATATGCAGGAGACTGAAGCTGAACCCTTTCTTCATACCATATACAAAATTAACTCAAGATGTATTAAAGACTTGGCCTGATGTAGTGGCTCATGCCTGTAATCCCAGCACTTTGGGAGGCCCGAGCAGGCAGATCACCTGAAGTCAGGAGTTCAAGACCAGCCTGGCCAACATGGTGAAACTCCATCTCTACTAAAAATACAAAAAAATTAGCCAGGCGTGGTGGCGGGTGCCTGTAATCCCAGTTATTCAGGAGGCTGGGGCAGGAGAATCACTTGAACTCAGGAGGCAGAGGTTGCAGTGAGCCCAGGTCGCACCACTGCACTCCAGCCTGGGTGATGGAACAAAACTCTGTCTCAAAAAAACAAAACAAAACAAAACAAAACAAAAACCCTGTAAGACAACCTAGGCAATAGCATTCTGGACATAGGAATGAACCAAGATTTTATGACAAAGACACCAAAAGCAATTGCAGCAAAAGCAAAAATTGACAAATGAGATCTAATTAAACTAAGAATTTCTGAACAGTGAAAAAAACTATCAACAGAATAAACAGACAACAACAGAACAGGAGAAAATTTTTGCAAACTATCCATCCAACAAAGGTCTAATATCTAGCATCTATAAGGAATGTACACAAATTTACAAGAAAAAAAAATCCCATTAAAAAGTAAGCAAAGGACACGAACAGACACTTTTCAAAAGAAGATATAGGTGATGGGTCTATCTGTGAGGATGCTGCCAAAGGAGATTAACACTTGAGTCAGTGGACTGGGGGAGGCAGACCCACCCTCAATCTGGGTGGGCACCATCTAAATAGCTGCCAGCATGGCAAGAATAAAACAGGCAGAAGAACATGGAAGGATTTAACTTGCTGAGTCTTCCAGCCTTCATGTTTCTCCCATGCTAGATGCTTCCTGCCCTCAAACATCAGACTCCAAGTTCTTCAGCTTTTGGACTCTTGGACTTACACCAGTGTTATGCCAGCGTCTCTCGGGTCTTTGGCCACTGCAGACTGAAGGCTGCGCTGTGAGTTTCCTACTTTTGAGGTTTTGGGACTCGGACTGATTCTCCACTGCCTTCCTTGCTCCTCAGCTTGCTGACAGCCTATTGTGGGACTTCACCTTGTGATCGCGTGAGTCAATTCTCCTAATAACCTCCTTTTCATATATACATATATCCTGTTAGTTCTGTCTCTCTAGAGTACCCTAATACAACATACATGTGGCCAACAAGTATGTAAGAAAAGGGTCAACATCATTGTTCATTAGAGAAATGCAAATCAAAACCACAATGAGATACCATCTCACACCAATCAGAATGGCTATTACAAAAAATAACAGATGAAGAAAAAATAACAGATGCTGACGAGGTTGTGGAGAAAAACGAACACTTATGCACCAGGTTGTTTGTTTTTTTGTTTGTTTGTTTTTTTAAGACTCAGTCTTGTTCTGTTGCCCAGGTTGGGGTGTAGTGGCACAATCTCGGCTCACTGCCACCTCTGCCTCCCTTGCTTAAACAATTCTTTTGCCCCAGCCTACCTAGTAGCTGGGATTACAGGTGTCTGCCACCTTGTTTGTGTTTTTAGTAGAGACTGGGTTTTGCCACATTGGCCAGGCTGGTCTTGACCTTGGTGACTCCTGACCTCAGTGATCTGCCTGCCCCAGTCTTCCAAAGTGCTGGGATTACAGGTGTGAACCACTGTGCCCAGCCAGGAAAACTTAATACACTGTTGATGGGAGTGTAAATTAGTTCATCCCAACCTTTTTGTCACTAGGGACCTGTTTCATGGAAGACAATTTTTTCATGGACCAGAGGGGAGATGGTTTTGGATGATTCAAGGACATTACATTTATGTATTTATTTATATTATTATTATTTTTTGAGGCAAAATCTAACTCCTGTCACCCAGGCTGGTGTGCAGTGGTGTGATCTAGGCTCACTGCAATCTCTGCCTCCCAGGTTCAAGCAATTCTCCTGCCTCAACCTCTCAAGTAACTGGGATTACAGGCACACGCCACCACACCTGGCTAAGTTTTGTCTTTTTAGTAGAGATGGGGTTTCACCATGTTGGCCAGGCTGGTCTCAAACTCCTGACCTCAGGTGATCCACCTGCCTCTGCCTCCCAAAGTGCTGGAATTACGAGTGTGAGCAACTGCGCCCAGAACAGGCACATTACATTTATTGTGTCCTTTATTTCTATTATTATTACATTGTAATATATAATAATTATGCACCTCACCATAACGAAGAATCAGTGGGAGCCCTGAGCTTGTTTTCCTGCAACTAGATGGTCCCATCTGGGAATGATGGGAGACAGTGACAGATGCACACACTGCAGGGGAAGTGCATCAGATCATCAGGCATCAGATTCTCATAAGCAGCATGCAACCTAGACCTCTCACATGTTCAGTTCACAATAAGGTTGGTGCTTCTATGAGAATCTAATACCACCATTGATCTGACAACAGGCAAAGCTCAGGCAGTAATGTGAGTGATGGGGAATAGCTGTAAATACAGATGAAGCTTTGCTTACTTGCTCACTGTTTCTACTGCTGTGTGGCCCAGTTCCTCACCAGGCCATGGACCTAGTCCATGGCCCATGGGGTTGGGGACCCCTGATCTAATGTGACAACTCTGGAAATCAGATTCTATACCCCCATTTGTTGTTGCTGTTGTTTGTTATTGTTGTTCAGTGTTTAATGAGCTTTCTGAAATAATTTTGTAGTCTGGGGCTACTCTTCAACTCTCAGTCAGGCACTTTACATCTCTGCCTTAGCCTTCACTTCCTGCTTGCCCAGAGCCTCAAGGTCAGTCAGAGATGACAGCCTTTCCAGGTCTTTACTGAACATGTACACAGCGCTACACTTGGGAGTAGCCTCACAGATTCCCAGGAATCATTCAGTTGGAATTTTCAAAGCCCTTATGGACATCTCATTCTCTTGTTTTTCTTTTAAAGTTTTTTGGTTAGCCTATTGTCTGCCCAAAATGTTATCTACAACCTCATACAGGCACTAACTTGAATAAAGGCCTTCAAATGTTTTTGACAAATGCCCTCAAGGAAAAGGCTTTTGCATTAAGTGAGCTCTTAGGACATATAAAGACATCCTGGCAGTGGGATGTTTCTGAAAACCACCAGCCAAGTCAAATGACAGTTCTCTGGGAATGAGGCTTTGAAGGAAATCCAGCCCCGTTCTGTCTTTCCAGTGGTTGCTGGGCTATTGGTCTTCACTGTAATTATGGGCTGTTAATTTTCAAAGCTGCAGTGGAGCCAGTGAGGAGGGGATGAGAATAGAATAGGGCAAGTTAAAAATACCATACCGCTTGCTGTTCTTAATGAGATTTTTCAATTTGTTTGTGTGTGTATATGTATATACACACATACACATACACACACACACACATAGTGAATGGAAAATAAATCTTGGGGCCCCAAAATCACTAAGCTAAAGGGAAAAGTCAAGCTGGGACCTGCTTAGGGCAAACCTGCCTCCCATTCTATTCAAAGTCATCCCTCTGTTCACTGAGATAAATGCATATCTGATTGCCTCCTTTGCAAAGGCTAATCAGAAACTCAGAAGAATGCAACCATTTGTCTCTCACCTACCTGTGACCTGGAAGCCTTCTGGCTGCTTGAGCTGTCTGACCTTTCTTGACGGAACCAATGTATATCTTACATATATTGATTGATGTCTCATGTCTCCCTAAAATGTATAAAACCAAGCTGTGCCCTGACTACCTTGGGCACGTGTCATCAGGACCTCCTGAGGCTGTGTCATAGACGTGCATCCTCAACCTTGGCAAAATAAGCTTTCTAAATTAACCGAGATCTTTCTCAGATATTCAGGGCTCACATTTTGGTAACCATGAAGGGATTCTGGGCAGAGGCATCCCTGACCTTTGACAAATCTCCTATCAGTGCTCGGTACCAGCTTGAACCATCTTTATGGCTCAAACCAATAGGACAATTTGCTGAGGCCTGGAAGCACCCCCTCCAATCACTGATCTTCCAAAATTTGGTCAAGAGCTAAAGTTTATTTTGCTGTACAACTCCTTTTGTTGGAGTTTTACTAGCTTCCAACACAAGAAAGGCAAGTTTTTCCTTCTTTGATGACGATGAAATGCAGGTAACTCCTTTATGGAGTTTGACCTTGCTTCCAACGGGGTAGACAAATTTGAGTTTTTTCCTGCTTCTAGGATGGTAGAGAGCAGCCTTCAGCCTGAGACCCATCCCTTACCTAAGGATGGGTAACTGAATTGGGGTTTGTATTGGTTAAAGTTAACAACCAGTTGGTTGTAATGTCTCTTTACCGTTAGAGCACTCAGTAGTAGGAGAAGTTGTGCCATCTTTGTTTTGCTTAATTGTTTTTGTTGTTGTTGTTTGTTTGTTTCTGTTTGTGTTGTTGTTTCAGTCTTTTTCCCATTGGGATTGATCAGCTCTATCCAACTCCATCAAATCCAAAGGAAACTTCCAAATTATGGGGAACAAGACCTCTGGAGTGATAAATTCCCACAGTGTGGTGGGGGAGAAAAATGGCCAACAAAAGGAAAAAAAAAAAACAGGAGAGATTTTTTATTTTGATTACTTAAGGGGTTTTATTTACATAACAAGGCCAGCTTTGTGCTAGCCAGGCCAAACTGAAAGCGCAATGGCTGTCACCCCACACTGCGGTTCCATAGCTAAGGGCTCTGGCTTCTTTTTTTCCACCAGGACAGCTTGGGTGTGGTTCCTAAATCAAGCCATTTCTGGTTTGATACTTGGCACTTCTGAAACAGCAGCAATTTGTTCTAGCTGAATTATAGTAATGAGATTTAAAAATATTTTTTAAAAGGAGCTCAATGATTGAAAGTCACCTTAACTAAAAGCTAACATCCAAGATGTGTGCGTGTGTGTGTGTTTGTGCATGTGTGTGTGTATGTGTGTGTGTTTGTGCGTGTGTGTGCATGTGTGTGTATGTGTGTGTGTTTGTGCGTGTGTGTGCATGTGTGTGTGTGTGCATGTGTATGTGCATGTGTGTGTGCATGTGTGTGTGTGTGTTTGTATTGAAAAGGCCTTCACATTTTTCTTTTTCTCCTAGGACCTTGTCTCTCTCTTTTTTTTTTTAGCTAAAGATTTTTTTCTCAGTTGACTGAATTCTGCTTTTTTCATTTACTTCTGCTGTCTCTCCTTTCTTTTGCACCCTCTGCTGCATGAGGGACCTATAATATTATAGTTTATAATAGCCTGACTTTCCTTCAAGAAAGCGGAGAAGGTGCCAGACTCCCTTTTTGGGGAGAAATCTGTTTTTCCTTATGAAACCCCAAGAGTGTAAGCAGACAAGTTCATCACAGCTCTTACCCTGCTTGCTTTTGTATTGTGCTACCTGACTTATTGACTAAAAGAGTTATTGCACCAAAGGCTTTTTCAAGGAAGAGTGTAGTTTAGACATTAGAAGTGTCTTCGTTTAAAAAAAAACTTTTTAAGTGCACTGTGAAAGCATCACATGGTCTAGCCTCATAATAATTCTCCCTTTTTGGAGACCCAGGATCCAGTGTGGGTTCTGCCCGGAGCTCAGAGACCTAGTCAAAAGATATGTAGTTCCTATATAAATAAAATTGGTCTCCTCATATAGTCCTATGATAGATTTCTCTCTTTTTTTCCTGAGACAGAGTTTTTGTTCTTGTTGCCCAGGCTGGAGTACAGTGGCACGATCTCGGCTCACTGTAACCTCCGCCTCCCGGGTTCAAGTAATTCTCCTACCTTAGTCTCCCGAGCAGCTGGGACTACAAGCACCCACCACCACACCCGGCTAATTTTTGTATTTTTTAGTAGAGACGGAGTTTCACCATATTGGGCAGGATGGCCTTGATCTCCTGACCTCATGATCCATCTGCCTCGGCCTCCCAAAGTGCTGGGATTACAGACATGAGCCACTGTGCCCGGCTATCCTGTGATAGATTTCTATAATTTTTGTTTGATTTGGCATACCACCTTTTTTTTTGTGAGGCAGAGACTCTCTGTCACCCAGCCTGGAGTGCAGTGATACAATCTCGGCTCACTGAAACCTCCGCCTCCCAGGTTCAAGCGATTCTCCCACCTCAGTCTCCCAAGCAGCCGGAATTACAGGCATGTGCAACCACACCTGGCTAACTTTTGTATTTTTAGTAGAAACGGGTTTTCACCATGTTGGCCAGGCTGTTTTCAAACTTCTGACCTCAGGTGATCCACCCACCTTGACCTCCCAAAGTGCTGGGATTATAGGCCTGAGCCACTGCACCTGGCTAGTATGTGGTTTTACTGCATGTGACTAATTTACGTGCAACTAGTCATGCAAGTTCAGTAACCCAAGGCGGTCTATACCCTGTTCAACAAGAATCATCTACGGATGACACTTCTGGAAGTCTGGGCAATGTCAACTTGCTGTAAGAGTTCCCAAATGCTCTCAATTATCATGTGATAACAAAGTTTTCAAACCAATAAATTTTGATTAGCCCTTTACTAGGAATAATCTTGAATAAGCTAGTACTGCCCTCCACAACCACAATTAAAAAAATCAGTATTGGTTTTCTCCTAAATTCAAGCATCATGTAAATAAATACGTAATGTCGAAAATGAGGATTTCCCATATTCCCACAGAATCACAAAGATGATCACTGGTAATATGCATGCTACATATATTTTGCCAGGTTTTTTCTACTCTTTTTTTTTGAGACAGAGTCTCACTCTGTCACCCAGTCTAAAGTCCAGTGGCACGATCTTGGCTCACTGCATTCTCTGCCTCCCGGGTTCAAGCAATTCTCCCATCTCAGCCTCCCAAGTAGCTGGAATTACGGGGGCCTACCACCACGCCGACCCAGCTAATTTTTTTGTATTTTCAGTAGAGATGAGGTTTCACTAAGTTGACCAAGCTGGTTTCGAACTCCTGACCTCTGGTGATTCACCCACCTCTGTTGATCCGCCCAAAATGCTGTGATTACAAGCATGAGCCACCATGCCTGGCCATTTTTTTTGTATTCTTATACAATTATATGCTTGCTTTATAAAAATGAACTTATTCTACATATATATATATAATCACATTATTAGGACATGTCCCCAAATGACAGTATAACATTTTCATCTTTCTTCTTAAAAATTTTTTTTCCTGAGACAGCGTCTTGCTCTGTTGCCCAGACTGGAGTGCAGTAGCCTAATGACAGATCACTGCAGCCTCAAGCTCCTGGGTTCAAGGGATCCTCCCATCTCGGCCTCTTGAGTAGCCCAGCTAAGTTTAAAAAATGTTTTTCGGCCTGGCACGGTGGCTCACGCCTGTAATCTCAGCACTTTGGAAGGCTGAGGCAGGCAGATCACTTAGGGTCAGGAGTTTGAGACCACCCTGGTCAACATGATGAAACCTCGTCTCTACTAAAAATGCAAAAATTAGCTGGGCATGGTGGCAGGTGCCTGTAATCCCAGTTACTCGAGAGTCTGAAGCAGGAGAATCGCTTGAGCCCAGAAGGCGGAGGGTGCAGTGAATCGAGATCACGCCACTGCACTCCAGCCTGGGTGACAGAGCAAGACCCTGTCTCAAACATATATAAATAAATATATATATATATATATGTGTGTGTGTGTGTGTGTGTATATAGATATATAGGAGAGATAGGTGATAGGTCTCACTATGCTGCCCAGGCTGGTTTTGAACTCTTGGACTCAAGCAATCCTCCTATCTCAGCTTCCCAAAGTGCTAGGATTATAGGTGTGAGCCACCATGCACAGACATTTTCATCATTCTTTTTTTTTGAGATGAAGTTTTGCTTTTGTTGTCCAGGCTGGAGTGCAATGTCATGATCCCGGCTCACTGCAACATCTGCCTCCCAGGTTCAGGTGACTCTCCTGCCTCAGCCTCCTGAGCAGCTGGGATTACAGGCATGAGCCATCATGCCCAGCTAATTTTGTATTTTTAGAGGACATGGGGTTTCTCCACGGTTTTTACTAGACCTGATCACATCAAAAAGATTGTGTCTCTTCCATTTATTGTGTACACAGTTGACACAATGGGGAACTCAGCAGAGGACGCAGAGTGACAGCAGCCTCCCTTCACTGGAATAGTCATGTCTAGACACCTCTTAATCACTCCTGAGAAGTAGGGATGGGTTCAGTGTATGAGAATAAGAAACGGAGTCTCCAAGGTTGAGACAATTTGCCCAAAACACACCTCTTGTGGGAAGCACAGTTGCGACCCCCCAGGTCTCTTGGGCTTGCGGGTTCCTGCTCTCCTATGGGCCCCCAGGAGACGTTGGCTGCCAAAAGAAGGAGGAATCCTTCTGGGCGGAGGTTAACTTTTGCCAATCCAGGATTTGCCCACCCTGGGGTCCTGCCAGGAATGTTTCCCCAGCACCACCCTCCCCATGCCACCTCCTAACTGGCTGTCTCCTTCCCACCATTCAGCAAACACATCCTACCTCCAGGACCAGCCCCTTCATCTCAGGAAGGCTCTCATGGGACTCCCAGAACCCCATGGCTCCTGGAGCCCTGAGGGAATAACGCCCTGGGTGGGCAGTGATTTGTTTTCCCATCCAGTGCAACCTTGGAGGTAATAGACAAGAATGTCCCGTGATGCGAAGCACTGGTTGTCCTGACCCCGGTCCAGTGCCCTTCGTTCTAAGCACATAGCATCCCCAGGCTGTTCCTGGAGGTGTGGGCTGGGGTTGGTAAGGATAAGCTGGACCAGCTGGGCCAGGGGAGACAGCCATGCCTGGGGCACATAGCCACTGCCCAGAGCTGCCCCCAGAGCTGGCAGCCGTCCTGCTCATGGCGCTGTGAGACGCCCTCCAGAGGGGAAGATGGAAGCAGTCTCTATGCCCCGGGACTGATGAAGGGCCCATTCCAGGCCTTTGCGTACCTGGGCTCGCTACGCTTCTGGGAGCCCTGTCTTGTGGGCCAGGACCAAGGTGTCCTCACTGGTGACATTCTCAGAAGCTCAGCCGCTCCCCACACATGTGCACATAGAGGCGTGCCCACATCAAGCCACGTGTGGGTGTCTGTGGACAATGAGTCTGGGGGAGGGGTTGGGTCCCTTCCAGAAAAGTCTGGCCAAAGTCCAGTTATGAAGGTGAGCTGAGATGGGCTCCCTCAAAGGAGCCATAGTGTGGGGAGCCCCGGGCAGAGCCCAGAGAGAAATGCCAGCCCTGAGACTGAGACATGATCCAGGGAGTGCTGCCAAGAGCGGTAGGCACAGTCGCTGAGGCCCACAGGGCACAGTGAGGCTGTGGGAGAGGGTGGCCCCTCTGTGGCCATTTCCCCGCCTGTGCTCACATCCCCTCCTCAGGCCTGTTTTACCAGCTCTTGCAGCCCATGACCCACATCCTTTCCAAATCTCCTTACTCTCCGGGCTACTGGGATCCCCAGTGCCCCTCACCATTCCTTCTGGTCTCCCCTCTGCCTCCCGGAACTGTTCCCCAAGACTCTCCTGGGCCAGCCCTTCCTCCCCCTCCACATCAGTGGTTCCAAACCCTGGATGCCTTTGGGATCAGCTGGGTGCCCTTTAAATCCTTCCAGCCCAGAGCCCTGAGCCCCAAGTCACCCCCGCCTGCTCCTGTGGTACCCCTTGGATCAGCCAACCATTTTATCATCATCCATCACATCCCCTGTCACCAAGGGCCTCTGTTATGTTCTGTTGTCCCCATACCCACCCTGGCACTCCTCACCCACCAACCTGTGCCCACGTCCTGCCTTGAGCCTGTTTCCCCTCCTGAGTGGTGTTTCCTCACTCCAGGTGGGCACTGGGGCAGCTGGCAGACCTGGCTGTGAGCTTCTGTTCCCTCCAGAGGGATCCTCCCTTCCAGATTACCTAGTCAAGCTTGACCCCATGGTGTCACCGAGACAGGCCAGAAGAGGTTGATGAAGCCACCAGTGCCCTGAGCCCCACTGAGCTGCAGCAGCTTTGGAGCCGGAGATGGCCTGGGAGACTGAGCACTGAGTGCTGGGTCCCCATGGAGAAATCATCATAACTTTCCTTTCATCCCACTCTTGAGGGCCCTGGGGGGACACAGGGCACAAGGAGGGTGGTGGAAGAGGTGTGGGCCTGGGTGCTTGGCACCTAGCTGGGGTTCATTTCTGTGGGTTCCCAAGATCCCCAGCCACATGTCGCACTCCTGCCTCACGAAGTGACAGGTACTCCCTGTTCTGGACCCTGAGCTGAGTGTCGGATGCTGACCATGGAGACCCTGGCTATGGGGAGCACAGACTATCAACACAGTCCTGTGAACACAGAGAGAAGAGTACAAGAGGATGCTGTTTGGAGCACAAAGGGTGTGGTGTAGTCTAGTTTGGGACCTGGGTGTTGGAGGAGGCTGCTGTGAAGAAGGAGCCTTCCACTGGGTCCTGGATAATCACAAGCGTCGCAGGAGTTAGCCACGTGGAGGTTGGGGTGGGGGCATGGAGGTGGGCATGGCAGGAAGTGAAAGTGAGGTAAGGGAGAACTTGAGAGCACTTCTGCACTGACAGAGTGAGTGCACGGGACAGGGTGAGTGTGCACGGGAATGGAGCATGGGTGCAAGGGGCAAGGCATGTGTGCACAGGAGGGAGCATGTGTGCACGAGGGTGGAGTGTGTGCACAAGGATGCTGTGTGTGTACATGAGGATGGAGTATGTGCAGAAGGATGAAGCATGCACACGCAGGGCCAGGGCATATGTGCATGGGGTGTGTGCCTGTTCCTCCTAAGTAGTGGGCACCAGTTGATTCCTCAATGAATAAATGTCAGCCAGAAGGAGAAGGGATGCACCTACAGGCTCATAGCAGGAGAAGCATAGTGCATTGGTGAGCGTGTTTCCACAGGGGACAAGGAGGGTGGTGGAAGAGGTGTGTGGGTGGGGTGCTGGGTACCTAGCCAGGCTGTGTTCCGGTGAGTGAGCCCAAAGGGTCTGAGGTCAGCCTGAGCACGTTGAAGAGGTGTCGACGGGTGTGCAGAGAAAGGCATGATCCAATGCAGGCCCTAGAATCCCACAGCTGTGCACAGCTGGTATGGACGTGGGAGACCAGGGGAAAAATGAGGAGAGGATGGGATCGGCTTCTGCTCCGCAACGGTGTGGATGGAGGAATGCTCTCCTCAGAAAAGGCCAGTGGGCCAGTGCTGGTATGCTGAGTCTTTTCTCTGTGCTGGTTGCTGGCAGCACTCTGCCAGGGTCCCACCCTTCCTCCCCAGCGTCTGAGCTTTGCTCATAAAGGGCGGGCTCTGAGGAATGGACCTTTCTCTGAGGAATGCCCTGGAGATCCAGGAGCCCAGGCAGTGCCTGGAGACTACATCCCCCACTGCCCAGCTCAAAGACTGGAGAGCGCCGGCGTGGTCTCACTGCCCCTACCTCGGCTGAACAGATGCCAGGGCCTCACTGTGTGACTTCCTGTGCCCCACTGGCTCCCTGTCCTTCTTCCCTTGATCCTCTCTGGCCTCCTAAGAGCATTTCCCAAGGGGATGACGGCAGGCATCCTCATCTCTGCATCTGGACCACTGGACCTCAGACATCTCAGGGAGCTGTTAAGTAGGCAATTGGAGAGGAACTTCTGGAACTCAAGAAGAGGATGGGGGTGGAGCCATGGCCTCGGGCACCATCCCAGGGGTAATAGTGAAGCCACAGATGTGCCTGAGAGCTGCCCAGAGAGAAGCCAAGGCCATCCAAGGCAGAGAGCAGACACTCAGAGAACGAGGGTGGCGCCCTGCTGGGAAAGGCAGGGCCAGGGGTTTGCAGATACAGTAGAGCGAAGGCTACGTCCGACCGGTGGCTGATAAGATTCATAGACAGGGGCCACTTTGGGCCATTTCAGTCCACTGCAGGATGTGGAGGGTGCTGGGGGTCAGCGGGTTGCCCTGGAGGATAGGAGGGAGGCAAACAGCTCCTGTGGGCAACAGGGCGGGGGTGGGGGGCAGGGGTGGTGGCTGTACTGGAAGGGATGAGGTCCAGGGGACAAGGAGGGAGCGCTCTGGGAGTCCTGGAGAGGAGAGTGTGAAGACACAGGAGAAAGAGGGAAAGGAGACCAGGCAGGAAAGAAGCGGGGCG
>NW_016821493.1:9519-28927 GCF_001698545.2 Rhinopithecus bieti | reverse complement strand
GGGATATAGGGAAGGAAGGACCCGGATTTCTGGTTGCAATGATTGCATCCGTGAGTTTGAGACTCCCAGGTTACCTCTGGACTCATGAGCTGAACTGCTGGGCATTCTGGCCTGGATGTCCCTGGAGCCCCAGAACTTCCACAGGGATCATGAGCAGGGGGTCACTGCCCCAGAACAATGAGGACACCCATATGGTTTACCCTGGTTCCTCATTTATCAGAGGAAATGACGAGATTCCAAGGTCCCCTCCAGTGTCACAGGCTGGCCTGAGCCATAGGGTCCTGACCCAGCATGGCATCAAATGCCTGGAGCTCATCCTGCAGGAGCAGCCATGGAGGAGCTCCCGGCTGTGCTGGGTAGGGGGGCTGTATGGAATCTCATTCACTCTGGACAGCTGTGGTCTCTGCAGAGGCTAGGGGTCTCTGGCTCCCAAACTATCCATAACGATGCAGTCCAGCCAGAACTGGGGCCTTTTGGCTTCAAAACGTGTTCGAGTCTTTCCCCAGAGACCCATTGTCTTTTAGAAATTACCACTTAGGGAGGGTAGTGCTGCTGATAAAGCCTGGCATGCACTGAATTGTGTCCTCCCCAAAATTTATATACTAAAGTCCTGACCCTGGTTTCTCAGGATGCAGCTGTACTGTGTTTGGAGAGGATTCGTAAAGGTTAAACAAGGTCATCAGAGTGTGCCCTAATCCAGTACGACTGGTGTTCTTACAGGAACAGTTTAGGAAATAGACATGCGCAGAGGGAACAGCATGGGAGGACGCAGGAGGAAGGCAGTCATCAGCAAACCCGGCTCCATGAGACTCAGAAGAAACAACCCCACACCTTGACCTTGGACTTGCAGCCTGCAGAATTCTCAGGAAAAGTGTTTTTTGTCACTCAGTGCATGGAACTTTGTTCTGGCCCCTAGTGGACAAATACAATGGCTTTGCTGTTAACAGCCTAGTGGACAAATACAAAGGCTTTGCTGTTAACAGCCCAGACCCACGTTTCCTGCACATAAGACATGGGACTCCCTCATCCCCTCTGCCCAGGCCCAGCCCTGGTCTCCGAGCTGAGCTCACCGGGTAGGCTGCAGGCAGCAAGAGGGAGTGGGGCCTGATGGAAGGGGCGGTGCTGAGGCAGTGAGGGCGGCAGAGGGATGCTCACTTGCTCATGTGGCTCAGCTTCGTGGAAGCATCGGGAGCAGGAGTGAAGGAAGCAAGGTGACAGGGTCCACTCATGAGGAGACAGATGGGCAGGCTCCTCCACATGCTGGGGACAACTTTGGGGGCACCTGCTCCACCCACTACCACACCCTCAAACTTCCCCATACCCCGTGCAGGGTCCAGCAGCAGCCCTGATTGTATGGTATGACCTTGGTGGTCAGATCAGGCAGGCACAGCTTGACCCAGACTATGGGATCAGAATCTCTCCCCAGCAACGTGGCCATGGGGTCTCTGAACAGAGGATGAGCAACCACAGACTGCAGGGCTACTAGCAGCAGCCAAGTACACAGAGAGGCAGAGGTGGGGAGAAGGGAGCAGGTGCACAGAGAGGGGAGGGGCAGAACTGAGGCCACATAGCCCCAGGAGCAGGGCAACCTGACGGAGACCCCAAGCAGGGGTCCTGTGGGCTTTCCAATGTCTGGTCCTGCTGAGGCCTGGCTGCCCTTGTGATCATGAGCTGGCAACCTACAGTCACTACAGCCCTGTCCTTCTGGTCTCCTCTTGGGTCCTGCTTCTGCACAGCCTGTAGCCAGGCTCAGACTGGGATCTCCCATATGGACCCTAAGGCAGGCTTTCTTACACTTTCCACGGAAATTCTCCAGCTGATAGAAGAAGTGAACTCCCCAAGCTGGGGCCACATTCTCAAGTGGTCTGTAAAATTTTGCAAGGTTTGTGGTTCATCTAAAAGATTCATAATTTTGAAATGGAAATCTTGATATTTAGGGAGATTTTCACATACCCCAAAGGGCTCCTCCTTCTCCAGGGTTGGGTCAAAGTCCTGTGTCCAGAAGCCCCCTGGTCAGCAGTCCTCTTGGCTTCCCCGACCACCCAGTGTCCAGCCTGCATGGGCCCTTCAGTCCTGGAGCCATGGTGAGGCTGGGTTCCTGGGCCTGGCACCATCTAGACACCCTTTGGGGGTCCAATGATGTGCAAGCTACATCTCTAACCCCCTGACCTCTGCCTTCTCTACCTCCCTGCCCACTCCCTCATTCAGAGACACTGAGTGTCACCTCTCAGGAGTTTCCATCTTAATACAAGTTGGAAGAGAGTTTCACTTCAGGCCACTGTTTCCCACTGTGTCTTAGTCCATTCGGGCTGCTCTAAAGAAACTACTACAAACTGTATAATTTTAAACAACAGGAATCTATTTTAAACAGTTCTGGAGGCTGGGAAGTCCATATCAAGGCAGATTAGGTTTCTGGTGAGGGTCAGCTCTCTGGTTCATCGTTAGCATCTTTTGGCCAACAATGTCTCCTCTGTCCTCCCATGGTGGAAGGAGGGAGGCAGCCCTCTGGGGCCTCTTCTATAAAAGCACTAATTCCATCCATGAGGCTCTGCCCTGGTGACCTAATCACTTCTCTATACCTCCACTTCCTCATACCATCTCTTGGGGTTTAGGATTTCAACATATGAATCTTTAGGGGACACTAACTTTCAGGTCATAGCATTTGGACTTACACCATTGCCCCACCCCCGCCCCTCTAATTCTTGGGCCTTCGAACTCAGACTGAGTCACACCACTGACATTCTTGTTTCTCTAGCTTGCAGATAGCAAACCGTTGGACTTCTTGGTCTCCATAACCACCTGAGCCAATTCCTATAATCAATCTCCTCTTACATATACCCGTATATATCCTGTTGGTTCTATTTCTCTGGATAATCCTGGCTAATACACACTGCATGCACCTGTGCAATACCAAGGACCTAGCCATCCACTTGAAATGTAAAATAGAAAACACACACACACACAGACACACACACACACACAGACAGAGAGAGAGAGAGACTCTGCTGAGAGCCACCCACACAGTGCGTGTCCCCACACCAAGACCTAGTACCCTTCACCTGTCTCCATCATAAGTGCTGCCAGCCTGTCTGACAAACCGTCCTGCAAAGTTGTTGACACTGGCCGGGCTGCCTGGGGAGGCAAGGCCCTGAACATTGTGGAGAATGAGATACTGGGCCAGATGCACATGCAGGAGCTATACTCGGCTTCCAAGTCACTAGAGGGCACCTGCATCGCCAGCTGCCAAACATGATCATGGAGACGGCCATCCACATTGAGACCCTCATCATCCTGAGTGCCCCAGTAGCAACATCTTCCCCACCCAGGACCATGTGTTGACTGCCATTGCCAAGGCTGGCATTCCAGTATACGCCTGGAAGGGCAAAAGGACGAGGAGTACCCATGGTGCATCAAGCAGCCACTGTAATTCAAGGACGGGCCCTCAACATTATTCTGGAGGATGGGGGTGACTTCGCCAACCTCTTCTGCACCAATGCTGGGCATTCTAGGCACCCAAGGAGACCATACTGGGGTCCAAGCACCCCACACAGATTGCTGGTCAAGTGGATCCTTGAAAGTGCCTGCCATCAATGACAATGACTCATCCACGAAGAGCCAAGTCGACAAGCTACTTATGGCTGCTGGAGTCTGTCTCATAGGATGCATCTAGTGGACCACAACGTGATGATTGCGGCCAAGTAGCTGGTCATACCAGGCTATGGCAAATGGGCAAGAGCTGTGCCCAGGCCTGTGGGGTTTCGGGGCCCACATCATCATCACGCAAGTCGACCCATCCAACGCATCTGCAGCTGCATGGAGGGCTATGAAGGGGAACACCATGGACGAAGCGTTAGAGGTGCAACATCTTATCACCACCACGGCTGTGTCCACATCGTCCTTGGCGGCACTTTGACAGGTGAAGGATGATGCCATCATGTGTAACACTGACACTTTGATGTTGAGATCGATGTCAGTGCCTCAGCGGAGAACACTGGAGAAGGTGCCATCAAGCCAGGTGCCAGGTCTCGCGCCGGGTACTCGCTGAAGAATGGGCGCCACACCATCCTGCTGGCTGAGGGTCAGCTGGTCAGCCTAGGTTGTGCCATGGGCCACCCTGGCTTTGTGATGAGTGACTCCTTCATCAACCAGGTGACTGCACAGATTGAGCTGTGAACCCACCCAGAGAAGTACCCCATTGGGGTTCCTGTCCTGCCCAAGAAGCTGGATGAGGCAGTGGCTGAAGCCCACCTGGGCAAGTTGAACATGAAACTGACCAAGCTGACTGAGAAGCAGGCCCAGTACCTGGGGCATCTCCTCTGATGGCCCCTTCAAGGCTCATCATTACCGCTACTGAGAGCCAGGCCTGAGTTTCACCTTCCAGCTGCCGTTCTTGCCCAGGCCCTGCCTCTCCTTCTTAAGAGGAAATAGCACCGACTTTGTGATTGGTTGGTCAGCCTCCCCCATCGACACCCCAGGGCTTGTCATTCAGTTTTTGGCTTCTGCTGCACCCTCATACTATTCCAAGTGTGTCAGGGGAACTGAGAGGCCCCTCCTTAATCCCTGGTCATGGCAGAGGTATGAGGGAGACAGCCACAGGGAACCGTGAGCTCAGTGGTCTTGGAACTGCTCGTTAAGTCAGTCCTTCCTTAACCTGGATGTCAGCAGTGAAGTCACAAAGTCCATGTGCTTTACCATCTAGGCCTTCACCTGACCTGTGGACTTATACCGTGTGCTTGGTTTATAGGTTCAGTGGCTCCTTAGCCCCTGACAGAAGGAGCTGTACTGGAGGACAAGGAGGAACTGTTTCAATTTTCCTGAGAGCTTGGCTTAGTGCTGGGCCTTCTCTTAAACTTCATAACAATGAGGTTGGTACTTTCAGTCCCTGTTTCACAGGGATTAGAATACACTCTTAAGGGACAACTGAGAAAGAACAGAGAAGTGACCACCAGAGGTTGAGAGGGTCCAGAAAAGCATAAAAGCAGGCACAGATTGGCCACCGCTTTGTAACAAGAGGGTTCCTATCACAACCCTGGGTCAAAAAGAGAATAATTTGGCTTATAATGTTTATAATGTTAAAAGAAAGCAGGAAGGTAGGTTAATAAAATCTCAATGCCATTAAAAAAAAAAAAAAAAAAGAAAGAAAGAAACAGAGAGGGAGAACACAAAATGGAATGAATGTTTCAATAGATACCTGACCAGGTATGCAAATTACCCAGCACGGCACAGGCAGAAACACTAGGCAGTGCTTAAGACATGAAGTTTCCTTTTGCCCTGCTGTCTCCCTCCACATGCTGGGCCTACTCAGGGAATCCTGGTGAGACATAGAGTTCCCTTCTGCCACACTGTCTTCCTCTACATGCTGGGCCTACTCAAGGAATTCTGGTGTTCACAAAAGGGGTCAGGGGAACTGCATGAAGACCACAGCTTTGTGTAGGCCCACAAGCTTCAACACAGGCTTATGGATGTGTGGTTGTATATGTGTGCACGCAGAGGAGTCCTGCAGCCACGCCTGGTGGGAGTCTAGGGGAGGCTCCTGGCTTCAAAGAGTCCAAGCCACTAGCCCAGGCTTGGAGACCTGAGCTGAGGGATTGGAGGAAGGGACTGAGCAGCAAGCTCAGGAATAGCCCAGGCCAGCCAGGAGGACAGTCCACCCAACCAGCGCTGGTGAGGGAGCCTTGCCCCAGCCCAGAGCTGGGTCCACTGGCCAGCCAGGTGGAGGGATTCCTTCAGGCTCCAGTGATGACCTGGCAGGAGGCTGAGGACATGCTCTAGGCTGTGAGCCTCTGTGAGAGGTGGGTGGATACTTCCCCCATATCCCCACTCCTGGTTGCAGGTTCTGCGTTTGGGGACAGGAGCCAAGTGCCCAGTACAACTCTGCAGACAGCTGCTCTGCACTGACTCCTGGTCTTCCACTTAAAAGTTGTGGGATGTTAAGCAAGTTGCTATAAATTCTCAGACCTGTAATTTCCTAATCTATCCAATGTGAAGAAAGCAAGTCAAGCTCACAAAATATTAGTGAGTCTAAAACAATTCACCCGTGGTGATCAGCAGCACATCCCCAAGGAGGATAAGACAAAGTTGACAAAACTCCCCAGTGTTCTGATGTGACGTCCCCACCTCCTAGGACCAAGGGTCTAGCACAGAGTAGACGCTTAGGATGTATCAAGGCCCCATTGAGCTCTGGGAGTTCTGGCTGTGCCCACTTTAATGATAAATGATCACAGTGCTGCACTAAGGCAGCTTCACCATGAAGCAGCCATCTGGGAGGGCCTGGTGGTTCAGCTCCCGACTGCGGAAGGGGGCAGCCTGGGGAACTGTACAGGGCTCTGGGCTAGAGTCAGAAGACTCAGCTGCTAAAGCCCAGCCCAGCCCTCCTACACTTTCCTACACTTCAACCCACCTGATGCCTCCTCTCACAGAGGCTCGAGCCTCTGGTGGTGGGTGCGGGGTGGGGGATCTAAGGGCTCACCTTGTCACTAGGCAATCCCTGTCCCAATCACCTCCATGCCTCTTTGCTAGGGCTTGTGGGTTGACAGTTGGAGTTTCAGGACCCCAGGAAAAGTGCCTTAAATAACATTTTCCTGCAAATGAATAGCCATTTATTTTCCCATTGATTGGAGATGTTCGCTGTAGCACATCCTATGTGGGTCTGGTTCCTGCCTTTATTCTCTCCCTCACTGTAGTGCTCCCCAGAGGACTCCCTAACAAAATAAACCTTTTACATGTACATTTTCCTCTCCAGTCTGTTTCCAAGCCTCCGTAAGAGGTTCAGCTAATACACGTGTGCAGACCAGGTGTGCACATTTGCCTCCAAAAGTCCCACCAGGGTCTTGCCATCAAGGGAGCCTTCCCTAGTAGGTTGGGAAAACCAGTAGGAGAGCTAAAGCTCCAGGGTCCTTGCCCTCAGTAATTGGCACCCTAGCAGGGACTGGACATTGTCCACAAATCTATCCCCAACTCTTTCTTGGATACACAGCTTTGTAGCCTCCCCTGCAGCTCAGCAGGCTGTGTCTGAGCTCATGGCAGTGGTAGGTGCACATGCCTGTCACCCAGCCTAGCCCTGCTCCTTCTGTCTGGCTGACTAGAAGCTGATCTCAAAAGAATGCTCTTGCCTAGCAGAGCTTCCCCTGCATATTGAGGTCCCTGAATGACCAGTGGAGGCCTGCAGTACCCCTGGAGGTCTGGACCTTCTCTGTGCCATCCCAGGGGTGAGAAGTGCCCTGGCTTCGTGTGAGCTTGGTTGTTCCATGTGGGGCTACCTGTAACCTCACCTGCTCTGGCTCTTTCCAGCTCTACAGGGGTGCTTTACGTGACATCCATTGGACTCTCATAAATGTGTGTTCTTATCGTTCTGGTCTAAAATAAGGAATAAAAATTGCCCGCCGTGTTCCCTTTTGTGCACTTCTGTTTTGGGCAGCTCTGATGTGAGACTTGTTTTCTAAAAGTATCCTGCTCCTCCGAAGGAGGGGGCAGTGGAATAAAGACAGCCCAGGCTAGAAGCAGCTAGTGGGTGCCTCTCAGGCATCAAAAGAGTTAGTAAATACCAGCACTTCAAATAGATCCTCTAAGACAGCACGCTGAAATTCACCAGAGACGTGATGAGAATCACAGACAGCAGAGGAGAGGGAGCCTGCCGAGCTGGGACCCCCAAGGAGCCACAAAGGGCTCCGTAACACAGGGAAGAAGTAAGTGAGTGAGAGAACGCTGAAATTTCACACGTCCACCATGGACCTTTGCAATCCTAGCCACAGGGAGCCCCCTCGTCGCTCCCAGGCCTCCAGATGAACACAGGGAGCCTGCTGGAGACGGTGCAGAGGCACTGCTCAAGCCTGCATGGATCCCACAGGCTTTTCATCCCTGATCTGCCTGGTGCAGCCGCTGCTGCCTGCCATGGAGGGGAACTGGGCACTTTCATGTGCCCCAAAGACAGATACTGCAGCTGTGGTAAAGAGGAGTGGGTAGAGGATACTCTGCATGGCTTCCCTCTGCTGCTCCTCTCTGCCAAAGGAGACTTGCCTGCTTTGGTGACAGGCTGCCAGTGCCAACACCCACCCCTGCCTGAGCATGACAGCCACAGCTCAGTGTTCTTCTGAGAGCCCAATCCGCAGAGGCTGCCCATTAGCCCTTGCCACCACAGGCTTGCCTCTGCTGCCCCAGGCCAGGGAGGGAGCAGGAAGTTCAGGTACCTTCCTGAGCTCCTAACAGCAAAATCCAGCTTTGGGAGAGAAGTGTGAGTGGGCCATGAGCCCAACAACTGCCATCGCTCATTGCCCCAGCTGAAGGGTCCTGCCTTCCTGAGTGAAAGGTGCACAGCACAGCCACCCTGCTATGCCTGAACATTGCAGCTGTGGCCTGGAGCCCTTTGGAATGCCCAGCCCCCACAGTCCTGTGATCTGTTCTTGGGCTCCAGGGGACCAGCCCACCCCTCCCTATCACAAGCAGCACCTGAACTCTGGGCTGATTGGATCCCGGTCCAGCCACATCAGAACTCCTACATGCCATCTAGTGGGTCACTGAGACGTGTGGGAGTTTGGGAATTACATAGCCCAGTCCAACATTGCTGGCACCTGACTCCTCCTTAGGCCTGAGTTTGGGCCCACCCAAGCAGCCAACACCACCATGATGACTCCCACCCACATGGCTGATAGGCAGAGCCGTTCCCCGTCTCCCCGTGAGGCAGTGGGATTACCACATGGAGAACATCACCACACTGGTGAGCCGTACAACTGCCAGCATTGGGCTGAATGAAGACCTTCCACCCTGAAGCCATTCCTGCAGAGAGGCACACAGGACAGGCATTTTCCATGTCTCTCAGCCACACTGTGGCTTGGAGATAGACCACAGTGTGCATCTGAACTGAGAGAAAACAGCCCCAGAACAGCGGTGTGATAGGGAAGCTGACTGCATTTCTGCCTATCTAGGATATGGAGCCAGTGCAGCCCCCTCATCCCACCACAGAGATCTCTGTGCATTTCATCAGGAGCTCCCCAGCCACCCCATCAGGGCTGGTGCCTGTGCCTATCATTGGGGTGTTTGTGGGAAAGCCAGGGGGTTCACTTCTGCCCAGCTGCATCCTCTCTTCCACTCCCCCAACCCATTCTGAACAGGAAGCTCAGGGCACCTGGCATTCTGCTGTCCAGCCTGTCACCTGAAACTATAGAGAGTACCTCAGTGAACAAAGATCAAATACACACCCATGGACTTATGCCACAGCCAGCTCTTATTTGTAAGTACCACCTACTGACCTGCAGGTTGAACTGCACAGCCCAGTAAAAGAAGTGTACAAGGCTGCAGGAGAAAAGCCAAAACCCCTACCAACATACTCTACAGTGACACCCTCAAGGGGAGAGGTATAACAGAGAAAATATCACACATAAATGAAAATACATTAAAAAATAAGAAGTGTCAGCTCCTCCAGATGAGAAGGAACCAGTGTAAAAATTCTGGCATCATGAAAGATTGAATGTTGTGACAACATCAAATAATCACACTAGCTCTCTAGCAATAAGCTCCAACTGAAATGAAAACTAAAATATTACAGATAAAGAATTAGAAGTATGGATTTCAGGGAAGGTCAATGAAAGCCAAAAGAAAGTTGAAAACTAACACAAAGAAACCATGAAAACAAACCAGGAAATTAAGGAAGAGATAAATACCTTTAAGAAAGCCAACAGAACTTCTGGAAATAAAAAATACCCTTAAAGAATTTCAAAATACAGTTAAAAGCTTTAACGATCCAAGTAGAAGAAAAAATTTTCAGATCTTGAAGACTGATCTTTTGAATTAACACAGTCAGACAAAAATAAAGAAAAAAGCTTTTAAAAAACAAAGAAATATGAGATTATGTAAAATCACCAAACCTACAATTTATAGACATTCCTGAGACAGAAGAAGAAAGAGTAAGCAAACTGGAAAACATCTGGGGGAATAATTCAGGGAAATTTCCTTAATCTTGCTAGAGAGGTAGACTTCAAGATATAAGAAACTCAGAATACACCTACAAGATATTGTAGAAGAAGAACATCATGAAGATATACAGTTATCAGACTATCCAAGGTCTGCAATAAGAAAAAAATCTTAAATGCAGCTAGAGAAAATGATCAAATTACCTATAAAAGAAAACCCATTAGACTAACAGCAGACTTCTCAGCAGAAACCCTACAAGCTGGAAGAGACTGGGGGCCTATTTTAGCCTCCTCAAGGGAAAACTGCTAGCCAATAATTTCATATCTCACCAAACTAAGTTTCACAAATGTAGGAGAAATAAAGTGTTTTCCAGACAAACAGGTGCTAAGAGAATTTGTCACCACTAGATTGGTCCTACCAAAAATGTTCAAAGGAATTCAAAACGTGGAAATTAAAGGGCACTACTTACCATCATGGAAGGATACATAAGTACAAAGCTCACAGATCCTATAAAGCAATTACAAATTTGAAACTCCAAAAGAACTAGCTGACAACATTATAATGTGAACAACACTTCACATATCAATATTAAGCTTGAATGTAAATGGCCTAAATCAGGGGTCCCCAATCCCTAGGCCATAGACTGATACACGTCCTTGGCCTGTTAGGAATCCGGCCACACAGCAGGAGTTGAGCAGTGGGCAAGCAAGCATTATTGCCTGAGCTCTGCCTCCTGTCAGATCAATGGCAACATCAGATTCTCAAAGGAGTGTGAACTCTATTGTGAACTGCACATGCAAGGGATCTAGGTGGCATGCCCCTTATGAGAATCTAATGCCTGATGATCTGAGGTCAATCAGTTTCATCCTGAAACCATTCCCTGCCACCATCTGTGAAAAAATTGTCTTTCATGAAACTGGTCCCTGATGCCAAAAAGATTGGGGACTGCTGGCCTAAATGATCTACTTAAAAGATCAGAGAGGCAAATTGGATATAAAGACCCAACCACTGACTGCATACAAAAGACCAATCTACTGGCTAAAGTCAATTTCAAATTCAAAGTAAAAAGGTGAAAAAGATATATCGTGCAAATAGAAAACAAAAGTAAGCAGGAGTAGCCATTCTCATATTGGATAACACAGACTTTAAACCAACAACATTTAAAAAGACAAAAATACCATTATATAATGATAAAGCATTCAATACAACAATATTTTACTAAATATATATGCACCCAACAATGGAGCATTCAGATTCATAAAGCAAATAGTGCCAGACCTAAGAAAACAGATTGATAGCAATACGATGATAGTGGGGGACTTCAATTCCCAATGACATCACTAGACAGACCAGGGTAGAAAATAACAAAGAAACTCTGGACTTAAACTGGACTACAGACCAAATGGACCTAAAAACATTTATAGAGCATTCTACCAACAACCACAGAATATACATTCTTTTCACCTGCACATGACACATTCTCCAAAATTGAGCACATCCTTGGCCATAATGCAAAGCTCAATAAAATAAAATAAAAACTGAAATAATATCAAGTGTCTTCTCAAACCACTGTGGAATGAAATTAGAAATCAATACCAAGAGGAACACTCAAAACTGCACAAGTACATGGAAACTAAACAACTTCCTCCTGAATGACTCTTGGGTAAACAATGAAATGAAGGCAGAAATTAAAAAAATTATTTGAAATGAATGAAAATAGAGACATAAAATACTGAGACATCTGGGAAACAGCAAAAGCAGTATTAAGAGTAAAGCTTATAGCACTAAATCCCTACATCAAAAAGACAGAAATATCTCAAATTAACAACCTAACATCACAGTTGAAGGAACTAGAAAAAACAGAACAAACCAAACTCAAAACTAGGAGAAGAAAGGAAATAACGAAGAGCAGAACTAAATGGGATTGAGACCATAAAAAGATACAAAGGATCAGTAAAACAAAATGTTGGTTCATTGAGGGGATAAACAAAATTGACAGACTGCTAGCTACACAAGAAAAAACAAGAGAAGATTCAAATAAGCACAATCAGAAATGACAAAGGTGACATTATAAATGATGCTGCAGAAATACTGTAAGTCATTAGAGACTACTATGAACACCTCTATGCACACAAACCAGAAAACCCAGAGGAAACTGATAAATTCCGGGAAACACAAACTCTCCCAAGATTAAACCAGGAAGAAATAGAGATCCTGAACTGACCAATGAGTAAGAAAATTGAATTAGTAATAAGAAACTTTCCAAAACACACACACACAAAATTTCCCAGGATCAGATAAATTCACAGCTTTGTACATCTACCAGATGTAGAAACAAGAGCTAGTATCAATCTTACTGAAATTATTCCAAAATATTGATGAGGATCCAGTATCATCCTGATGCCAAAATCAGGCAAGGACATAATAAAAAATAAAACCACAGGCCAATATCCTTTATGAATGTACATGCAAAAATCGTCAAAAAATACTAGTAAAACAAATCCAGCAGTGCATCGAAAAGATTCATCACAGTCAAGTGGGCTTTATTCCAGGGACGCAAAGATGGTTAAAGACAACAAATTAAGAAACATGATTCACCACATAAACAGAACTAAAACAAAAATCATATGATCATCTCAATAGATGCAGAAGAAGCATTCAATAAAATTCAGCATCCTTTCATGATAAAAATCCTTAATAAACTAGACATCGAAAGAACATACCTCAAAATAATGGGAGCCATATAAGACAAACCCATAGCCAACATCATACTGAATGAGGAAAAGTTAAAAGCATTCTCAAGATCTGAAACAAGACAAGAACGTCCACTCTCGCCACTCTTATTTGACATAGTATTGGAAGTCCTGGCTAGAGCAATCAGGTAAGAGAAAGAAATAGAAGGTATCCAAATTGAAAGGAGGAAGTCAAATTATCTCTGCTGATGACATGATTGTATACCTAGAAAACCCTAAAGACTCTTCCAATAGACTCCTAGACTTGATAAACAACTTTGGTAAAGTTTCATCAGATAAAAACCAACGTACAAAGATCAGTAGCATTTGTATACACCAATAACATGGAAGCTGAGAATCAAATCAATAACTCAATCTCATTTACAATAGCCATGCTAAAAAAAATTACCTAGTAGGAATACATTTAACCAAGGACGTGAAATATCCCTACAAGGGTAACTATGAAACACCGATGAAAGAAACCATAGATGATACAAATGGAAAAACATCACATGCTCATGGATTGGAATAATTGATATTGTTAAAATGACCATATTCCCTAAAGCAATCTACAGATATGACACAATTCCTGTCAAATTTTCAACATCATTATTCACAGAACTAGAAAAAAAAATTCTAAAGTTTATATGAAACAAAATAAAGCCTAACTAGCTAAAGTAATTGTAAGAGAAAAAAAAAAAAATCCAGAGGCATCATATTGCCTGACTTCAAACTATACTACAAGGCTGTAGTAACTAAAACAGCATTGTACTAGTACAAAAAATGGATATGTAGATCAATGGAACAGAATAGAGAGCCCCAAAATTAAAGGTATGTATACCTACAATTAGTAGATATTTGACAAAGTTAACAAAAATAAACAGTGGGGAAAGAACAGACACCCTATTCAATAAATGGTGCTGGAAACATTGGCTAGCCACATGCAGAAGAATGAAACTGGACTCCTATCTCATTATAAATAAAAATTAATTCAAGATGGATTAAAGACGCAAACAAGACCTGAAACTATAAAAATCCTAGAAAAAAACCTAGGAAAAGCGTGGATATCAGCCTAGGAAAATAGTTTATGACAAAGACCCCAAAAGCAAATGCAACAAAAACAAAAATAGGCAAATGGAACTTAATTAAACTGGAAAGCTTCTGCACAGCAAAAGAAATGATCAACAGAGTAAACAGACAATTTACAGAATGGGAGAAAATATTTGCAAATTATACTTCCAACAAAGAACTAATATCCAGAATATATAAGGAAATCAAACAACTAAACAGAAAAAACAAGCAATCTTATTAAAAATTGAGCAAAGGATATGAACAGACATTTCTCAAAAGAAGAAATATAAGCAGCAAACACATGAAAAAATTCTAAACATGGCTAATTATCAGATAAATGCAAATTAGTACCACACTGAAATATCATTTTACACCAGTCAGAATGGCTATTTTTAAAAAGTCAAAAAACAACAGATGTTGTTGTGGATGTAGACAAAAGGAAACGTTCATATACTGATGGTGAAAATGTAAATTGGTTCAACATCTATGAAAATCGGCATGGAGATTTCTCAAAGAACTAAAAATAGAACTACCATATGACTCAGTAGTCCCGCTACTGGGTATCTATCCAAAGGAAAAGAAATCCTTATATAAAAAAGACACCTGTACTAGTATGTTTATCTCAGCAATATTCACAATAGCAAAGTCATGGAACCAATGGTCAACCAGACAAATAAAATGTGGTATATATACACTATGAAATACTATGCATACATAAAAAATGAAATCATGTTCTTTGCAGCAACGTGATGGAGGTGGAGGCTATTATCCTAAGTGAACTAACTCAGAAACAGAAAATCAAATACTACACGTTCTCACTTATGAGTGGGAACTAAACAATGGGTACACATGGAACATACGGATGGACAATAAAGAGATGCTGTGGACTCCAAAAGGGGTAGAGGGTGGAGGGGGATGAGGGTTAAAAGACTAACCTGTTGGAACAACATTCGGTATCTGGGTGATTGTACACTAAGAAGCCCAATCTCCACCAGTACACAATATACCCATGTAACGATCGTGCACATGTACCCCTGAATCTAAAATTCAAAAAGGCAGCCCACCCTGCACTCAGCCCCACCTGCATGATCAGGGTTGTGTCCTTTTTTCCCTTCACTAGGGTGAGCGAGCCCCTCTGACTGATGCCAAACCTGGGGGATCAACTCAGCTGCAGAGGAGGGAGGCAAGGGCAGGAGGTGGCCCATGGAAAGCAGGGCTGGCAAAGTTCCCTCTGCCTGCCCCTTGCCTTCACTGTTCAACACAGAAAGGCTGGGAGGGTCCCTGTAGGTGGCCACGAGTGGAGGGTCCCTCCCCTCCTCGGGCATAGTATTCTGAAGCTTCACCCTTCTTAAGTAATAATGACTTCCTCCTTTGAGGGATGAGGTAAGGATGACCAGGCCATAGCTTGAGCTCATATGGGCTAACTCCAAGGCTCTCAATCCATTAACAAAAAGGTATGTTGATTTCACCAGGATCACATAAAGCTCTTCATGAAATTGCATATACATTTCTTCCTACAGGGTCTCAGAGTTGCAGGGATGGGAAGCAACATCTTTATGTTTCCACATGGGTAACACAGAAGAATTAAAGTCTCTCTACACTTTCATGTTATTTCAACTCCCTTTCTGCTTAATGAAAGCTTTCCCACACTTTTCCTGGTGTCATGAGTACAGTAAACATTTTCTCCCTTAGTGTTGAGAGATACACAGTCCCAGGCACCTTGTAAAGTTGTCTTGGCTGCTCTGGGCACATTTGTATATGGCTGTAGGCATTAGGCAGCTGGGCCAGGCAGTCTAGAGCCAGAGGGTATACTGTCCGGCTGGCTGTCCCTTCCCACACCTGCAAGGGCATACATCCTACCTCTCTGGACTCTGTCTCATTGCGCTGCACACAGGCCACGCACCTGCTCACCAGGTACCAGGTGCCCTTGTCATAAATATCTCCACCTATCTTAGCAATGAGGTGGGAACACTCAATTCTTTGTGAAAATCTCTGTATTTACAGCACCAGAGGTGTTTTGTTTTGTGAAAGAAAAACTCTCTAAAAAACATATCAAGACAAAAAATTGATGAAGCCAGGCCTCCCACTGCAGGAAGAATGTTGAGAAGTGAAGTGTGGAGGGGCAGCATGTTCTTGAGTACCCACAGCTGTTCCAGGAATGAGCCTCCAAACAGGGAAAACCAAATGACTGGGTCCCATCCACCCCCAGGGCTCTAGCACCCTCTTCCATTTCCTCAACATTGACCTGGCTTATTTCTCTGGATGCCTTGTGCAGGGCGTTGTGCGCCTGGAAAAGCCTCCCATAACCAGCTTGGGAGACAGATCTGCAGACACAGAGGGGACAGGCTGGGGAAGGGTGGGAGAGACTTGCTTCCCATCATGGCAGCTGGCAGGACCTAGATGCAGACTCCAGGCTGTGGCAGGACAGGAAGGTGCAAGACAGAGAAGGGGGACAAGAAAGAGTAACTGTTTGGGATGATGGCATTGAAGGTCAAAGTCATGCGACCTAGAGAAAGCCCCCAAAGCCCTACGCATATAAGCAAGCCAATGTGTTGAAGCCTAAAAACAAGCAAACAAACAAACGTGGGAGGGGGGACAGTGTGGTTTTCACTGTTAAATTAGTCAATACTGTTTAAAATCCAAACCTGGTATATTTTTAACTTGTACTTATCTTTCAGAATTTCTATGGAAAAGCATAAATATTTCATTCCAGTAGATAGGGGAGGTGGAGAGCTGTTTATTTCTCTCAAAGATTGATTCGGGATGACTGGACAACCTCAGCCATAGCCCCCCAGGGGGTCCCCTCCTGACATGCTCAGGAATCCCATGTGGGGTGCCCATGGCCTGTGTGGGTGGCACCTTGGGCAGTCATGCAGCCACCATGTGCACACGGTGGGCAGTAGGACACTGCCTGTTGACACTCATCTCTGTTGGGGCTGTGGCTTCTTCTATGGGGACAAATGATTAAGAAGGGAAGTTTATCTTTTCTAGTGAGACGAGGAGGATTCCCTGAAATTTGCCTGGTCTTGGGGACGGTGTGGGGCATCTGGGAAGATAATTAGCATTTCCAGAAAGGGCCTCACTGCCTTCTGGGAAACATTCAGAATTTGAGTAGCCAGAAAACGGAAACCAGGGACAAGAAGATGAGGAGTACAGGAAATGAGATATGCAAGTATTCGTCCTTTCAAAAAGCTAGGGAGGGGCCAGGTGTGGTGGCTCACGCCTGTAATCTCAACGCTTTGGGGGGCCGAGGTAGGTGGATCACCTGAGGTCAGGAGTTTGAGACCAGCCTGACCAACATGGTGATACCCCATTTCTACTAAAAATACAAAAATTAGCCAGCCATGGTGGCAGGCTCCTGTAATCCCAACTACTCGGGAAACTGAGGCAGGAGGAGAATCACTTGAACCTGGGAGGCAGAGGTTGCAATGAGTTGAGATCACACCATTGCACTCAGCCTGGGTGACAGAGCGAGACTCTGTCTCAAACAACAACAACAGCAACAAAGAGAAAAAAAAAAAGCAAGGGAGGGAGACACAGTATTGAATTCATATTTCAAGACTTTTGGGGCTTTTTAAATGGAGAATTTGGCCTAAGGCCTCATGTGTCCCAGCTGTTGATGATAGATGAAGTCGGGGATGCTGGGAGTGGAATGCATCCATGCCTGGCATCCCCACAGCACCAGGACACTGTGTTGTGGCAGGTGCAGTATAAATCCAGGTCACTCGTAGGGCAAGCTCCCTGGTGACAAACACAATCAACTTTGATCAGCAAGAATTCAACTCCTTTGACCATAAGAAAAGACTCAATTTATATGTCCAGTTCAGCAACAAAAGCCTGTTAATCTTGGGTGTTTGGTGCCTTAGAAGTTGGGCTCCGAGGGAGGGAGTGAGAGAGGGGGTTCTGCAGTGTGCCTGAGCAGTGGGGACAACAGCGGCAGGATCCTGGAGGGAGGCCTCGAGCACCTAGCAGGCAAGAGGTGGCACCTGGAGGAGCAGGTGACGGGGAGGCACTGCCAGCCGGGTTGAAGGCAGCTCTTTGGGCTGCACAGAGTCTGTGCTTGGGAAAAGTACTCCAGGCTGTGTCTCAGGCAGATCCTAGGGCTGCAGGGAGCCTGTTTGAGGGCAAGGCACTCCCTGCTGTGTTGGTTGTGTCTCAGGCACATCCTTGGGCAGCAGGGAGCCTGTGGTAGGGAAAGGCACTCCTGGCTGTGTGGAAAGCAGATCCTTGGGCAGCAGGGAGCCTGTGTGTATTGGGACTGTGCAAGAGCTAAGCTGAGGTACCTCCCCTGTAGGGAAGAGAAGAGAGAAAAGCTCGCCGTAATGGCATTGGAATTGTGCTCAGAAGGCTGCGGCTGCCTGGCTCAAGGGGTGGGGCCAGGACCTATCAGGACCCACAAAGTGGGCCTTGCTGAGCTCCTCCTCTCTCCCCTGGGTGCTGCCTCTAGTCTGGACTCCTCCTTCCAGACTTGGCTCTAGCGTTAAAAGTCCCCTCTGCCTCTCCAGGCAGCCCTGGATCTCTGACTCTGGACTCCCTCAGCCCTCGGTTAAAATTGTTTGCTTCCCCCTGGCAGCTAGGAGGAGGTCCCAATTACCTCTGTGCCCCAGCATGGCCCAGAAGGCTCTAGTGAGCATGTGGAAGGGATGAGCGCTCACCACAGCCCTCAAGGCTGGCTCCAGGGACCCTTGGGTGGGTGATGAGCTGAGAAGGCAGCAGCTACACCGTTCCCTTGGTTTGGAAAGAGGATGATCCAGACCCGTAGGAACAGCTAATTCTGTCTTGCAGAAGCAGTTGCTTTGCTTTCATCCTGGGCACACACCAGTGCAGCCAACCCACCACCCACACAGCTGCAAGCCACACAGAGATTGTCTGGGTTCGTCTGCGATGCCTTTCTGCTGGCTTCTTAGGCCAATGATCGGGACAAGCCTGTCTGAAGACTTGATCTGGGCCTTTCTAAAAAGCCCTCAGGGTTACTGTAAGTAAGGTCAAAGGGACTGGGGTTCAATCTAGCCTCTGACCTCAGGCAAGTCACTCAACCTCTTGGGAATGACTTTCCCATCTCTCAAATGGGCCCAGCAATACCAAACATGGATTGGTCACCCCAAGTCCATTCTTCCTGTCTTCCTTACTAACGAGACCTGATTTTGTTAAGAGAGGCAATGTGCGCAACAAACCACCATGGCACATATTCACCTATATAACAAACCTGCACATCTGCACATGTATCCCAGAACTTAAAATTAAAAAAAAAAAAAAGAGAGAGGCAATGTGCTCATCTATAAAATGACCTTTTCCCAGTCTCCCTTGCTGAGCAACATGGCCATGTGAATGCATTCTGGCAATGGAGTATAAACAGGAATTGTTGGGCATTGCTTTAAAGAAGGCTGCTTTCCCTTTTTCCTTCTTCTTCCTGCCTGGAGTATGAGTGTGATGCCTGGAGCTCCAGAAGCTATCTTATAAGCATGAAAGCAAATTGAAAGCCTGGCCTTTTCAAGGAGAATTGTTAGGTTTCCCCAACGCTGTTCTCTTGGGGCTTAGCAGGCAGGCAAACAGATAACAATCTTTCTCAGAGCCCCTCAGCTCTCCCATTTCTCAATTTGTATAGGCTGTCTTCTGTTTCTGGAATGTTCTTCCTAATGTTGTCTGCCCAGTGAACTGCCGTCACCCTTTCTTTTTTTTTTTTTTTTTTTTTTTTTTTT
>NW_016821493.1:3175-8921 GCF_001698545.2 Rhinopithecus bieti | reverse complement strand
CTTCTAGATGTACCTGTCCCTGCTCTGCATGCATGAGGACTGTAACTGCATCCCCTTCCGCATCTGTGGCTGGAGGGCTGCAGCAGGCTCCCAGGATGCCGGTGGGCATACGCCACTTCGCCTCCACCTCCCCATCTGTGATGTGGCGCTGACGATACCCACAGACCACGGCAGGAGCAGCAGCCCATCAACGCCTGTGGTTTCCCTGGCGTGGGGCCTGCTCAGCTCCTTCTCCACTCAAGGCCACCCTTCCCAGGCTGTCTGGAATCCCAGGGATCCCCTGCCAGGCCAGTCTCAGCCTGATGGTCCCCAGGAAACCCTCCATTCCTCACAGGTGTTCCCCAGAGCGTGCAGACTTTGAGCTTGCTTGAACCTGTCATTCATGCATAAAGCCTCCCCTTGGGCATGTGAGTGACAAGTGCCTCAAATGCTGGATTCCCTTAAAGAGATGGTCTCTCCCTTACTGACAGGGGCCCTTCTCCCCTCTAGGCCCCGTCCTGGGACCTGCGCTCTCCTGCCCCTGCCCTGCTAGTCTCCATCCAGGATGATGCTCACTTTCCCCTTGTGCCCCCTCAGACCCTGTCCTGAGCCACCTGTGTCTGCAGCTGCCTGTCCACCCTCCTCCGTGCCTGATTAAGCTCCTGCCACCTGTTCAGGGATTCAGGCTTCCTTCTTAGTACAGTCCAAGTGTGTTAGCCTGCTCTCCCTGGCTCCGCCCATCCCCAAATCTAGTCCTCCCAGGACCATCTTCCCTTCCAGCTCACATCCTTCAGAGATGGTCTGCACTGCTGGCAGGATCCAGTCCCTCCACCCAGCCTGCACGCCAGACCTTCCCCTGCCAGGCTCCTGGGGTCTCCACACCCTGCTTTCAGGCAATCAAATCCCAGCTACTAGAAGAGCTGGCTGTGCCCTGGCACCCTCCCTCGCTCCTCTGCCTTGAGGGCTCTGCTCCTTACCCCTCCATGTTGCACATCTAAGCCCAGCCATCCTGAGCCTCAGCCTCAGCTCTGATGCTGCCTCTGACAAGCTGCCTTCCTCGAAGGGGAGCACCCTGGTCCCAAAGCCCCAGAGCACTAGAGCTGAGTCTCTTTCTCTTTCTCCAGCCTCTCTCTCTCCTTGCAGCACAGAGTTGGGGTCCCTTCACATAACAGCACCCTCACCCTGCCTGCCCCAGGTCACACACAAAGCTCAAGGCCGAACCCAGAGCAGGAGCAACCAGAGAGTCTATGGGCTTGGCCCAGACCTCTGCCTGGAGGCACACAGATGATTTCTCCACCTTTCCTTGGGGCTCAAGAAGGTTCAGCACTGTATTGCACCCACCACTGCCCTCCTGACCACAAGCTGACTGGTCCCAGAGCACAGGTCACTTCATCAGTGCTGGGCCACAGTCCAGGCCTCACAGAGGTGGCTTTGTCATGGGGGCTCGAAACCCCACCACACTCCTCCTGGGCACCACGCGACTATAAGGCCCAGGCAAGATCTTGGTGTCTGCTCAGTGCTCTCCTCTGTTCACTCAGGCCCCACCCCCAACCATTCTTCCTCTGAGCAATCCCTGGGGGCAGCCAATGTCATTGTGCTCACACCCTCTTCTGGCATGGTTAGAAGGCGTGGCGGAACCAGAAAGGATAATGCCACTCCCAGAAGGAGGTGGCCCCTCCTCCCGGCACTGCCCACCCAGCCTGGGGGACCTGTGGTGATGTGAGGGGCTGCCTCTGTTCATCTTTGTGGGAGGGGGAAGTGCCAGCTGTGGGGCTCCAGGGGCCTGCTAACTGCTGTCCATTCATTTCTCCCTGCCTTCCATCAACCCTGACACCAGTGCTGGGTGAGGGCAGGGGTGAGTCACCCTGCCCAGCCCCTGTTCCTCCCTTTTATTCATCTCTACTCACAGCTATTCCTTCTTTTTATCCATCTCTACTCACATACTATGAGTCCACTAACATTTTTAATAAGTTACCCTTTTACCATGAAGATGAAAAAAAAGAAAAAAAACACCCCCATGCCTTACAAAGAAAGACCTTCTGATCAGCCAGGTCTTCCTGCGATAAACACCTTTACTCCACGGCCTAAAACTGAGCTTTGAGCCACTGTGAAGGACTTCCCTAACCCAAGGATGAAGCCTCAAGGGTTTACTGAGGAATTTAGAATGGCTCCCTGACCTTAACCAATTCATTCACATAATATTGGGGCCTGGAGAAGATAAGAAATGGATGGCAGCAGCAGAATGGGGTGGACCTGAGGAGGATATTAAAGAACCCCGAAAACCCCTGCTTGAGAAGGGGTAAAATGAGCTAGAAAAAATGCTGAAAACATTTTACATTCAGGATCTAAGATCATTCCAGAAAAAATTGATTGGTGCATCATCCAATCCTGCAGACTAAAGCAGGAGGAACCAGTTTCAGATTACAGAACTTGTTAGAAACACTGTTTCTGAAACATTTTGTGTTCAATATAGCAAGGAGTATTTCCTTCAGGGACTGGAATGGCATTAACTGCTGTATTTACAAATGAACTCCATCCTAGGAACTTGGCAGTTCAATTAAAACACATAAGCCAGGATGGAAAGTTACAGACATGACTGAATTGGTGGCCTTAGCTGAACATTTTGAGAAGACTCTAGAGCAAGAAAAAACCCAAAAGGCTAACGATCTTATGCCTCTCCAATTACAACAGTTACCGGGACCAGGACCAAAGGGTCCTTCCCATTTTTATTTTAAATCACAAGTAAGAGGTCCAGAATAAGGAATTCCTTCCCCCAAGGTGGATACCTTAATCGCAAACACCCAGGACACTGGGAAAGGAGATTGTCGACTTTTGTCTCAGTCCACCACCAAGCCTCCTCCCTTTAGGCTGAACTGGTTCACCACTAGAGGGGACCCAAGAGATTTTAATGCTCAGGATAATAAAAATAGACAAGGCTCAGGGATTCTCTGGTAAACTGCTCGCCAAAATACCTTTAAATAAACACAGAAAAACAAGACTTAAGCTGGGAATCCTGTGCAATGCTGGTGTATACCAGGGTCGCCTTATCCAGCATAAACCCTACTTTAATAAGCCAACGAATCTCTTGGAGTGAAAAGATCATCTCTGTGGTGTGGGTTTCAAATCAAGTTCAAGAGGCTTCCGTATCTGAACCCGTCTAATCAACTTGGGGCTATTTGCAGGAAAATGTACCTTTCTATTATGTAATACTGATCCAGTAAACTTGCCAGGGCAGGACTTTCAAAGTTGAAAGGGCACATACAATTCTCCTCAGAGGGAGAAGCAATTGTAGAGATTCCTGACTCTCCTGAACCAGAACGGTTGTGCTCTCTACAGACAAATTGATAAGATCAAAACTCAGGCCCATAATGAAACACCTTTCTAAAACCCCGGAATATTTATGGGTCTCTACCTCAAATGATAGAGAAAGAATGAAAAGTGTGGAGTCTATAAAAGTCCAAACTGGTCATTCTAAGCCTTCCCTTAAATTACTGCAATATACACTAAAACCTAATGAAATTAAAGGGCTCTCACAATTGTAGGAGACTTAACTAAGTTAGGATTTAGAGTTCCACGTATCAGTCTTTGTTAACACTTCCATCCTTCCAGTTAAAAAACCAAATGAATGAGATTGAAGATTTGTTCAAGATCTATAGTTAATTAATACAATTATAATACCAAGATTTCCCATAGTCCCAAATTTGAATACTTTATTATCTAATGTACCCACTGACTTAAAGTGGTTCATGGTAATAGACCTCCATTCAACCTTCTTTAGCATTCCAGTTCATAAAGATAGTCAACATTTGTTTGCTTTCACTCGGAAAAATCAGCAGTGCACCCGGCCTTTTCTATTTTTCCCAGGCATTGCCTCAGTACTTAATAACCCTACAGTCTTCTGGACATTCTGCTGTTACTCAGTATGTAGATGACCTGTTATGCTCTCCCGCTCAACAGTGCTCTGAAATGGACTCAATTTACCTTTTATAGCAACTCACACATAAAGGTCATAAGGCCTTGATGGAAAAACTTCAATTTTCAAGAGAAAAAGTTCACTATTTGGGACATGACTTGACTGCTGAAGGGATTTCCCTCTCGCCTGGGAGAATTAAAAACTATTCAACGTTTTCCTCGGCCTGGAACCGAAAGACATTTAAGAGGTTTTCTTGGACTCACAGGACATTGAGGATCCTGGGTCCCAAATTTTCCCTGAATCGCCTCACCATTGTTTTAGCTCACTAGAAATGCTGTATGGGAATCTTTACCTTGGAAAGACAGTCCAAGCTTTTAACCATGAAATTGGCCTTATGACAGCCTCCAGCTTCAGGACTTCCAGACTACACTAAACCTTTTATCTTGGTTGTTCATGAACACAACAATCAGGTATTGGAAGTTCCTACTCAAGAACTTGGGGGAAACATAGGCCCACTGCATATTCCAGCCTGCAGATAAACCCAGTAGTTAGGGCATATTCGAATCATTTAAAAGCAGTAGTAGCAGCAGCCAAGTTGGAAGCTTCATCTGAGCTGGTTTTAGGGAATGAACTCAATTCACAAGTTCAACATGCTGTGAAAAGTCTATTAAATTTCAACAAAACACAGCATTTTCCAGCAAGCCAGCTAGCATCTTATGAAATTCTTCCTCCTGTCTTCTAATCTCCATCTAAAATGCTGCAATCTACTTAACCCTGCTATTGTATTAACTCCACCTGACTCTGGTGATGACCACATTGTGTAAGTGCAGTATTGGAAACAGTGGCCTCTTGTGTTGATTTACGAGACAGTACATCCGCTAATCCTGAGTTGTTGTTTTTTTGTTCATAGGTCCTATGCCAAAAACTCAAAAGAAAATATCAGGCAGGATATGCCATTACCACCCAAAATGAGCTAATAGAGGAGGGAACTCTTCCTCAACTGAAGTCAGCTCAACCCACAGGCTTTTTGCTCTCACCCAAGCCTGTCCTACAGCTAAGGACAAGTCAGTAAATATTTACCCAAATAGAAGAGTAGTACACGATTTTGGCATGTTATGGAAACAACAAAAGTTTCTTACTTCTAGTGGGATCCCCATTAAAAAAACAGACTCCAAGTTGATAAACTCCTTTCTGCTACCTGGTTACCATCAGAGATGGCCATTGTTAAGATCAAAGCTCATGCCTGTAAAACTGAACTTGAACATAAAAGGAATGCTCTAGAAGATATTTATGCCAAATCAGCTAGTGCTGAAACTGTTAGGATATACAATTTAAATTAACTCCGTAAGATTGATCCAAGTCAATTCCCTCATGATGACCTACTCAATAAACACTGCAATGCACTTGATTTGGAAAAACAAATTTGGCATCTAAAGGATGTAAATTCAATGTTAAGCATAGACTCACAGAGGGCTCAGCTGGCTGCTTGGCCCTTCCTGAGTCTTTGAAGCTTCTATTATTAAAATCTCTGCATTCCACAACTTGTTCTGGAACAGAATCCACGTCATGAAGAAATATTAGTGGGATGACTGTTTCAAAACTGCTAAAATGGTTTATAATCAATGTTTAGTTTGCCAAATTCATAATCCTGGAAAAACAATAAAAACTTCAGGTAGTATATTTTCGCCACTTGATGGGCATTTTTTTTTTTTTCTTTTTGAGACAGAGTCTCACGCTGTCACCCGGGCTGGAGTGCAGTGGCATGATCTCGGCTCACTGCAACCTCCGCCTCCCAGGTTCAAGTGATTCTCCTGCCTCAGCCTCCTGAGTAGCTGGGACTACAGGCACACGCCA
>NW_016821493.1:0-2924 GCF_001698545.2 Rhinopithecus bieti | reverse complement strand
ATGATTTATAATCCTTTGGGTATATACCCAGTAGTGGGATGGCTGGGTCATATGGTACATCTAGTTCTAGATCCTTGAGGAATCGCCATACTGTTTTCCATAATGGTTGAACTAGTTTACAATCCCACCAACAGTGTAAAAGTGTTCCTATTTCTCCACATCCTCTCCAACACCTGTTGTTTCCTGAGTTTTCAATGATTACCATTCTAACTGGTGTGAGATGGTAAGAGATGGCCATTATTAAGATTCAAGCTCATACCTGTAAAACTGAACCTGAAAATAAAAGGAATGCTCTAGAAGATATTTATGCCAAATCAGCTAGTGCTGAAACGGTTAGGATATACAATTTAAATTAACTCCGTAAGATTGGTCCAAGTAAATTCCCTCATGATGACCTACTCAATAAACACTGCAGTGCACTTGATTTGGAAAAATAAATTTGGTATCTAAAGGATGTAAATTCAATGTTAAGCATAGACTCACAGAGGGCTCAGCTGGCTGCTTGGCCCTTCCTGAGTCTTTGAGGCTTCTATTATTAAAAGCTCTGCATTCCACAACACGTCCTGGAACAGAATCCACGTTATGAAGAAATATTAGTGGGATGACTGTTCCAGAATTGCTAAAATGGCTTATAATCAATGTTTGGTTTGTCAAACTCATAATCCTGGGAAAACAATAAAAACTTTAGGTAGTATATTTTCACCACTTGATGGGAAATTTTTTTTTTTCGAGACGGAGTCTCACTCTGTCACCCCGACTGGAGTGCAGTGGCACGATCTTGGCTCACTGCAACCTCTGCCTCCCAGGTTCAAGTGATTCTCCTGCCTCAGCCTCCCAAGTAGCTGGAATTACAGGTACATGCCATCACACCTGGCTAATTTTTTATATTTTTAATAGAGACGGGGTTTCACCATATTGGCCAGACTCTTGACCTGGTGATCTGCCCGCCTTTTGAACACTTACAGATGGACTTCATTCAGTTGCCAACCTCAACAGGGTATCAGTATGTCCTTGTAGCAGTTTGTATGTTTTCTGGTTAAGTAAAGGCTTTCCTATGTGGGAAAGCTGATGCAAATGACAATAGACAAGAAAATATCAGAAAATGTGTTTCCTTCTGGCGACTCACTGGAGAAATCTCCAGCAATAAGGAAACTCATTTTACTGGGCAAATTATAAAGCACTTAAATAAGATATTATGGACATGATGGCACTATCATTGTCCTTAGCCCTCTGTCTTCTGGAAAAGTTGAAAGAACAAATGACATCTTAAAACTCAAACTGACAAAGTTAACTGAGTCAATTGGGTTGCCTTGGCCAAAGGTACTGTCATTGGCTTTGATGATAATCAGATATGCTCCTGCTGGAAAACATAAGTTGATACCTTATGAAATAGTCACTGGAAGACATATGCCCCTAGGAACAGAACCGCATGCCTCTCCCACTCTCCTAAACTCTGATACGCCTGAAGTTGGAAGGCTTTAATGCATTATGTCAAAGTGTATTCTCACCAGGTAAAGGAAGCTTTTTATGGCGCACTGACTGAGGATAATCAAACTCTTCATGGTCTGGAATCTGTAGCTTGGGTCTTCTGGAAATGACGTCAGAGGAAAATTGCTTTGAACCTCATTTGAAGGGACCATAACAAGTCCTTGTCACCACCCACACTGCAGTGAGGCTTCAGGGACTTGGACCTCGGGTCCACATTTCACAACTCAGAAAGGCCCCTTCAAACTCTTGGGACTGTATATCTCTTGAAGAATTTAAGGTAAACCTGATGGGAGAAATTTCTCCCCAGAAGCAGACAACATCCTAGAAATGGACAACTTTTCAAAGATCATAAATTAAGATTTCTCTGACATCATGGAAACCTTAAGCTTTTGTCTTTCCCCCTCATTTCCTGCTGTCCTAATCCTTTCCTCTTCTCTACAAGAAAATTCATGGGACCATAATCAGTGGATGGCTTTAGCTCAAGCTTCTGCTCTAGCATAAAACCCGAGCAATTGGGTTTGTGGGCTAAAACCAAAAAAATGAAGAAACAATTCCATTAATGCCAGTGTCGCTCTATGTTCCCAAAGAGAATCACCCTGAAACTCCAAAGGAAGAGTGGAAAGTTATCCTTGATACACTAAGCATCACTGCTACTTGCTTTTCTGCACTTGCTAGAAACAACACTCTAACATTTCCAATTAATAACCTGATTGTTACCAAATATAGAAAACCTATTCAAGTAATACCTGCAAAAAGTATATTTGGCTTCCAGGCACTAGTCCCTCAAGACCTAGAAATTACCTGTGTGGGTACAAGTAATTACTTGTATAATGTCACCAGATTAAATTCAGTAGGGTACTTTTTAAAAACTAAATGTGGTTATATACCTTTACAACTATTATAAGGGAAGTACAAAAAAGTAAACTTCCTTTTATGCAGACTAATGGGAAAACAATTTTTTTTTGAGACAAAGTCTCCCTCTGTACCCCATGCTGGAGTTCAGTGGCATGATCTTGGTTCACTACAACCTCCTGGGTTCAAGCAATTCTCATGCCTCAATCTCCCAAGAAGCTGGAATTACAGGCATGTGCCACCACACCCAGCTGATTTTTGTATTTTTAGTAGAGATGGAGTTTTGCCATGTTGGCCAGGCTGGTCTTGAACTCCTGGCCTCAAGCAATCTGCCCACCTCGGCCTCCCAAAGTGCTGGGATTACAGGAGTGAGCCACTGCATCTGGCCATGGATGAACAAATTTAACAAACCCTTGCTCAAAGACAACTAAATGGCCCACTCTTCCAATCCCTAAGGGCCTATATTGAGTCAGCAGAGAAGCTGCTTATTCCATTCTGCTGAACCCCTGGGAGGTCTGCCTGGCTACAAAATTTAAGAATTTCCCCAATTTAATGATTAGCTCTAAATTTCATATACTACCAGC
>NW_016821492.1:0-1986 GCF_001698545.2 Rhinopithecus bieti | reverse complement strand
GGTTTCACCATGTTAGCCAGGATGGTCTTGATATGACCTCGTGATCCGCCCACCTTGGCTTCCTAAAGTGCTGGGATTACAGGCATGAGCTACCATGCCCGGCCAATATGAAGGAAATTTCTAAGCAGCAAAGCATTCAAAAGGTGACTTGGGTGCTGTTAAAAGTATTTCATTTTAAATGGGAAACAGCATAAAAGTTCCAAAAATTTGCAGCCTAACAATGCAATAGAAAAGAAACAGAGCATAAAAGTTCCGAAAATTTGCAGCCTAACAATGTAGTAGAAAAGAAAAACCCATTTTCTGAGGGAGAAATTCAAGCAGGCTGCAGAAATTTGCCTAAGTAGCAAGGAGCCTAATGTTAATCCCCAAGACCATGGGGGAAATGTCCCCAGACTATGTCAGAAACCTTCATGGCAGCCCCTCTCATCACAGGCCCGGAGGCCCAGAAGGATAAAATGGTTTCATGGGTCGGGTCCAGGGTCCCTGTGCTGTGTGCAGCCAAAGAACTTAGTGCCCTGTGTCCCAGCTGCTCCAGCTGTGGCTGAAAGGGGCCAATGTGAAGCTCGGGTTGTGCCTTCAGAGGGTGGAAGTCACAAGCCTTGGCAGCTTCCACGTGGTGTTGAGCCTGTGGGTTCACAGAAGTCAAGAACTGAGGTTTGGGAACCTCTGCCTAGATTTCAGAAGCTGTATGGAAATGCCTGGATGCCCAGGCAAAAGTTTGCTACAGGGGTGGGGCCCTCATGGAAACCTCTGCTAGGGCAGTGTGGAAGGGAAATGTGGGGTCAGAGCCCCCACACAGAGTCCCTACTGGGGCACTGCCTAGTGGAGCTGTGAGAAGAGGGCCACTGTCCTCCAGATGCCAAAATGGTAAATTCACTGACAGCTTGCACCGTGCACCTGGAAAAGTCACAGATACTCAATGCCAGTCTGTGAAAGCAGCCAGGAGGAAGGCTGTACCCTGCAAAGCCACAGGGGCAGAGCCGTCCAAGACCATGGGAACCCACCTCTTACATCAGCATGACATGGATGTGAGACATGGAGTCAAAGGAGATAATTTTGGAGCTTTAAGATTTGCCTGCCCTGCTGTATTTTGGACTAGCATGAGGCCTGTAGCCTCTTTGCTTTGGCCAATTTCTCCCATTTGGAATGGGTGCATTTACCCATTGTCTGTACTCCCACTGTATCTAGGAAGTAACTAACCTGCTTTTGATTTTACAGGCTCAGAGGTGGAAGGGACTTGCCTTGTCTCAGATGAGACTTTAGACTGTAGACTTTTGAGTTAATGCTGGTTGGGAAGGCATGATTAGTTTTAGAATGTGAGGTCATGAGATTTGGAGGGGCCAGGGGTGGAATGGTATGGTTTGGCTGTGTCCCCACCCAAATCTTAACTTTAATTGTATCTCCCAGAATTCCTATGTGTTGTGGTAGGGACCCAGGGGGAGGTCATTGAATCATGGGGGCTGGTCTTTCCCCTGCTAGTCTCGTGATAGTGAATATATCTCATGAGATTTAATGGGTTTGTCAGGGGTTTCTGCTTTTGCTTCTTCCTCATTTTCTCTTGCTGCCACCATGTAAGACGTGCCTTTCGTCTCCTGCAATGATTCAGAGGCCTCCGCAGCCATGTGGAACTGTAAGTCCAATTAAACCTCTTTTTCTTCCCCATCTCAGGTATGTCTTTATCAGCAATGTGAAAACAGACATTATGAATGTATTTAATGCCACTAAACCATATACTCAAAAATGGTTAAGATGGTAAATTTTGTTATGCATATTTTAAAACAATAAAAAAATTGAAGGGAAAAAAAAATCACGTCACCTACAAATACAGATAGTTTTACTTCTTCCTTTCCAATCTGTATGCTCTTTTTTTTTTTTTCCTTTTTCTTTCCTAATTGCCCTGGCTAGAACCTCTACTATAGGCCAGGCGCAGTGGCTCACACCTGTAATTCCAGCATTTTGGGAGGCCAAGGCGGGCGGATCACAAGG
>NW_016821491.1:0-1971 GCF_001698545.2 Rhinopithecus bieti | reverse complement strand
GGCAGGAGAATGGCGTGAACCCGGGAGGCGGAGCTTGCAGTGAGCTGAGATCCGGCCACAGCACTCCAGCCTGGGTGACAGAGCGAGACTCCGTCTCAAAAAAAAAATAAATAAATAATTTATTTCCACCCTGGGCAAAATGGTGAAACTCTATCTCTACTAAAAATACAAAAATTAGCCGGGCGCAGTACCGCACGTCTATAATCGCAGCTACTCCAGAGGCGGAGGCAGGAGAATTCCTCAAACCCAGGAGGTGGAGGTTGCAGTGACACGAGATCGCGCCCCTGCACTCCAGCCTGGGCAACAGAGCGAGACTCCGTCAGAAAAAAAAAAAAGAAAAGAAAAAAGAGAAAGAGAGAGATAAGAAAAGAGGCCGGTTGCGCTGGCTTACGCCTGTAATCCCAACACTTTGTGAGGCGGAGGCAGGTGGATCACGAGGTCAGCAGTTCGAGAGCAGGATGGCCAACATGGTGAAACCCCATCTCTACTAAAGATACAAAAAATTAGCTGAGCGTGGTGGCTCACGCCTGTAATCCCAGCTATTTGGGAGGTTGGGGCAGGAGAATCGCTTGAACCCAGGAGGCAGAGGTTGCAGTGACCTGAGATCGTGCCATTGCACTCCAGCCTGGGTGACAGGGTGAGACTGTGTCAGAAGGAAGGGAGGGAGGGAGGGAGGGATAGAGGAATCTTTGTTTCACCTTAATTTATAAAGGATGTGTTTACTGAGTACTGAATACTAGTTAAGCAGTGTGTTTTGTTTTGTTTTACAAAGCATTTCAAAAATAGCATTCTTTTATCTTTTGACTTGCATTATCTTCTATGAGAAGTCACCTATACACTTAATGTTTTTTTCATTGAAAGTAATGTGTCTTTTTTTTTTTGAGACAGTCTCTCGCTCTCTGTTGCCCAGCCTGGAGTGTGGTGGCATGATCTCGGCTCACGGCAACCTCTGCCTCCTGAGTTCAAACGATTCTCCTGCCTCAGCCTCCCAAGTAGCTGGGATTACAGGCGCGCACCACCATGCCCAACTAATTTTTTGTATTTTTAGTAGAGACGGGGTTTCACCACGATGGCCAAGCTGGTTTCGAACTCGTGACCTCAAGTGATCCTCCCACCTTAGCCTCCCAAAGTGCTAAGATTAAGGTGTTAGCCACTTCGCCCGGCCAGTAATGTGCCTTTTTCTTTGCTGTTTACTGTTATCTCTTTCTCTTCTTTCTCTCCCTACTCCTTAAAGCTATTTTAATAAAATATGTCTAAGTGTTTTTTTTTTTTTTTTTTGAACCTATCTCATTTATGTTTTCTGAACCTATAGCTTGGTATCTTTTTTCAGTTTTGGAAAATTCTTGGTCAGTATCTACTTAAATATTGCTTTTTTTTTTTCTGTCTTTTCCTACTCCTTTGGAATTTTTCCATGGTATTTTATCTATCTTTTATTTCTGTTCCATAGTTCTCGTTTTTATCAGTGTTTTATTTTGGATAATTTCTAATAACCTCTCTTCTAGTTTACTAATCCTATTTTGTTCTATGTCCAATGTATAAACTCATTTGTTAATGTTTTAACATAGTCCTTTTCAATTTTAGGATTTATATTGGATTATTTTCCAGTAAAGCCAATAGTTTAAAGAGATTCTTTATCTTTTAATTTATTTTCTTCATCTTTTCCTCTTTCTCTCATATATTAATCGTAGTTATTTTAGGTTGCCTATGTTCTAAGCCCAATATCTTACTTTTCTGCAGAGCTGATTCTATTGTCTATTTTTGTTTCATTGGATTCTTAGTTTAAAAATCTCGTTTCTTGGCCGCGGTGACTCCCGCCAGCTTTGGGAGGCCAAGGAGGGTGGATCTCTTGAAGCCAGGAGTTCGAGACCAGCCTGGCTAACATGGTGAAACCCTGTCTCTACTAAAAATATAAAACTTAGGGCCGGGCGCGGTGGCTCAAGCCTGTAATCCCAGCATTTTGGGAGGCCGAGA
>NW_016821490.1:0-827 GCF_001698545.2 Rhinopithecus bieti | reverse complement strand
AAAAAAAAAAAAAAGCAGTTATTTCACTAGACTCAAGACATGGCTGCCTCCCCTTTGGGAAATCAAACCCCAGTCTCTAGCAAAATAGCATCTAGCAGTACCACTGTCCAGGGGTATTGCTGATACCTTCTCTGTTCTGGTCTGTAGAACATTTGTCAGGGAGAGTCTATTTGAATCCTCGCAACAGACGTGCTAAAGAGGTCTACCCCGTTATTAACAAGGAAACTAGGCTGTGAAGTATTGCTAGAGCTAAAAAGGAAAAGAATTGGAACCTGTCAGGCTGATTCTCAACCCTGTGATCTTCCTCGTACTGACCAAAGGGGATAAACTTTGCAAATTCAACTCATTGCATGCCACATCAAACTTCCCAAGTCTCTGAAATTTGAACTTCCCTGCCAGTTATAGTCTCATTAATTCAACAGCCTTCATTGATTGCCTCCTGCATGCCAGGAACTGTGCTTTGCCCAGTGGCTTCCAGAGAATGACAAGTGAACAATGATAATGACATAATTTATGTGGCAAAAATACAACTCCTAAGGAGTGCCTCTCTCAAATTGAGTTACTTTTTCACTATTGAATAAATTGTCATTTGAAAGGCCAGTAAAAGTGCCCTCTTTTGGTGAGCCAAGCCAATCAATACGTGCCATTTTAAATGCTTCATTCTGCTTTTCTCCTATTCAGGCAGACTGGAGAAAAAGCGAGTATTTGAAGGCTGAGATTACTGGGTTAGGTTTCTTAATAGAATGAGGTGGGGTTTTTTTGGGTTTTTTTGTTTTTTTGTTTGTTTGTTTTTTTTTTTTTTGTTTTTTTTTAGTGATTTGTTTCTG
>NW_016821489.1:0-1967 GCF_001698545.2 Rhinopithecus bieti | reverse complement strand
ATAAAAGGAATTTGTCACAAAAGTACACATCACATTGACATTCCTTGGCTCCTCAGAAATGCATAGTAAGACCAAAACCGATTTTAAAAGTCATTTAAGGAAGTTCAGGAAAACTGCACTATTTCACTAAAAGTGTAGTTTCCTTACTTCATTTTCCAGTTCTGGATCCGCAGCCGAAATATTTAAACCATCTGTAACTTAAAGTAGCTAAAAAGTAACTAAAGGACAGTAAAAGGAGACTGTAGCCATGTATTGCATGCTAATTGTACTTCTAGTCAAAAGCATACTGTTGGCTGGACCATCTTCAGTGGCGTCTACTACCCTGTAAGATATTAGGGAAACATCTGTTTATTGTTATCCCTTTATTTTGTTGAGACAGGGTCTCTCTCTGTTGCCCAGGCTGGAGTGCAGTGGCATTATCTTGGCTCACTGCAGCCTCAACCTACTGGGTTCAAGCATCAGCCACCTCAGTTTCCCGAGAAGCTGGGGCTATAGGCATGCACCACCACACCCGGTAATTTTCTGTATTTTGTAGAGACGGGATTTCACCTTGTTGCCCAGGCTGGTCTCAAACTCCTGGGCTCAAGTGATCTACCTGCCTCGGCCTCCAAAAATGTTGGAATTATGGGTGTGAGCCATTGGGCCTCAGCATGTTGTTTTTGAGTGTTGTCAGAGTAAGATGCTGGGCTTTCCAGGGAAGCCAGTGATGTCTATCTAAAGTATGATGTTCATCTCGAAGGAGCTTATAATCTAAGGAAGGAGAGAAGACTTGTATGGGAATGATGAGAATTGATTATAGCATATGCAGCCGACTATAGTAATTTAATAAAAGAGACCCAGATTCTCTGTAGTTCTGAGGATGATGGCAAGATCTTTCCCAGCTGGGAAAACTCTAAATGCCTATTGGATGGGGTGTCACTTGAGCTGGGACTTTCAAGTAGATTTTAAATACTTATTTCTCTTTTGAAAAATAGAAAAAATAAATAGACGAACTTTTCCTTTTTGCCATCTGTCCCACCTTGTGGTTTTACTGTTTTATCTTAGTTACTTTGGTTGATTTTGAGGTTTTAATCACAGGATTCCAATGCTCTTTTACTCATTATGGAGAAAACAATTTGTTTGGGGATTGATTTGTACACTGTATTCTGCAATACTTTAGATCCTAAAGAATGAGGGCGAATTTTTTAAAATTGGGGACAGGTTCAATTTGTGTGTCTCTCTGCAAGCCTCATTCAAGATGTCAGATGAAACCCGTGGGGGTACTATCTTTCAAAAGAGTTGTTCCATTATGTTCTAGCCTTATAGTTATCAGTTCAGAACAATGGGTCTGAACTCCAAACCTGTAGCACTGCACATTTTCCTGCAAAGGGGGACAATCATGTCATTGGAGTACAGAAGAAAACAGCACTTTTTTTTCCTCCCAGGAATGATGTCACTGTGACACTGAGACTAGCAAATTCCTATCTAGAAATCCAACTGTGTTCACTTCAGAGCACTAAAGCTCAGTGAATAAAATCAGGTGCCAGTCAAAAGCTATACTTCTTTGTACCCCTAGGTCAAGATTGCATCTCTCAATTTCCCCGAGGGCTTTCCCAGTAAACACTCCCCTTCAAAGATTCGGTTTTGATGAAAGAAAAGAGAACACAATAGTATTCTCTAAGATACAATGTAAAAATTATAAATACATTTTCTCAAGAGGAAAAAAATTGATTTTAAAAGATATTGGCCATGTTACACATTCTATACTAAAAGATTAGTAAATTTAAAAATATCTGTGTACATTAGTGAACATAACCACAATACATACTTAGGGTCAATATGCTTAGAAAAAAGTCCTGGCGTGGTGGCTCACGCCTGTAATCCCAGGACTTTGGGAGGCCAAAGCAGGCAGATCACCTGAGGTTAGGAGTTTGAGGCCAGCCTGGCCAACATAGTGAAACCCCATCGCTACTGAAAATACAAAAATT
>NW_016821488.1:0-692 GCF_001698545.2 Rhinopithecus bieti | reverse complement strand
AAAAAAAAAAAAAGAAAAGAAAAAAGAAAAGACCTGAGCTAGCAGGCTCAGCCCCTTCACCATACAATGCTGGCACCACCTCAGGACTTCGCAGGTTCCCCACCAGCAAGAGGGCCCTCACCAGATGCATCCCCTCCACGTAGAACTTCCAACCTCCAGAACTGTAAGAAATAAATTTATTTTCTTTATAAACCAGTTTCAGCTGGGCACAGTGGCTCACGCTTGTAATCCCAGCACTTTGGGAGGCCAAGGTGGGCGGATCACAAGGTCAGGAGTTCGAGACCAGCCTGGCCAACACAGTGAAACCCTCATCTGTACTAAAAATACAAAAATTAGATGGGCATGGTGGTGGGTGCCTGTAATCCCAGCTATTCGGGAGGCTGAAGCAGGAGAATTGCTTGAACCTGGGAGGCAGAGGTTGCAGTGAGCTGAGATTGCGCCACTGCACTCCAGCCTGGGCGACGGAGCTAAACTCTATCTCAAAAAAGAAAAAAACATTACCAAGTTTCAGGTATTCTGTTATAAGCAACAGAAAATGGACTAAGACAGCAATACATATTTCTGTATTTAGACATATCTAAACAGAAAAGTTAAAGCTGGCTGGACATGATGGCTCATGCCTGTAATCTCAGCATTTGGGAGGCCAAGGGGGTGGATCACCTGAGGTCAGGAGTTCAAGACAAGCCTGGCCA
>NW_016821487.1:0-1968 GCF_001698545.2 Rhinopithecus bieti | reverse complement strand
GCTTAAGGAGATTTTGGGCTGAGACGATGGGGTTAAGTATTTCATGTGAATGGATGTACCATTGTTTATTCAACTAGTCCCCTGTAGGTAGGCATTTGGGTTGTTTTTAATCTTTTCCAATTAAAAGTAGTGCTGCAACAAATAGCCATATATATATATATATGAAAAAGACTTATGATTATTTCCAAGAAGTAGTTCCTGATAACCAGAAACCTCATCTACACCCAGATTCCCAGAACTTAGCATTGCCATGGCAAAAAAGGCCACACACAAAATGAAAACACTAATAAGAAACTGGAAAAAATATGTGGAACTTATATCACAAAGGACTAATATCCATAATATATCTTCCTAATTATCTATATATACATATCTATGTGTACATAGATATGTATTTCTAATATATCTAATATACAACAAACTTTTAAAACATTAGAAGGAAAAGAACAACCTAGATAGAAAATTGAGAAAAGATATGAAGAAATAGTCCATACATGTACTAGCAAGATGCTCCACTCATTATAAGATAAATGCAAATTAAAGTATATATATACTTTATGAAATAGATATATACTTTATGATTTTATATATAGAGAGAGAGAAAGAGAGAGAGAGTTGGTTTCCATTGTTGACAGTGTGTCTTTGGGATAGATTCAAGAAGAGGGATTGGGTTGCTAGGTCAAAAAGTAAATGCTAATATAATCTTCCTAGACATTACCAAACTCCCCTCCACAGAAGTTACAGAGCTCTGCATTGCCCCTAATATGTGAGACTGCCTATTTCCCCACAGTCTTGCCAACAGTGTAGATTATAGTCAAACTTTGGAACTTTTTCAAATCTAGATGAGAAATCAAAACAAGTGCCTTTATACTTGAACAAGTGAGAGCAAAATGAGAAGTGTTTTAAAAGATAAAACCTATGAAAAGAGAAAGCTGGAATTTTAACTGACATTGAAAAATCTAGTTAAAATTACATGATGTAAAAATAGTGAAATAATAATTGGCCAGAAAAGAATGAACAACCATTCTGTGACCTTTTAATACAGCCCCAAACTTAGCCTTCTTGTTAAAATATAATTTGGTATACTTTAATTTGCATTTATCTTATCATGAGGGGAGCATCTTTTTAATACACATATGGACTATTTGTTCATATCTTTTGTTAATTTTTCTATCTAGGTTATTGTTCTTTTCCTTCTAATGTTTTAAAAGCTTTTTGTATATTAGATACATTAGGAATATATACATATATGTATATACAAATAATTATGAAGATATATTATGGATATTTGTCCTTCGTGATGTAAGTTCCACATATTTTTTCCAGTTTCTTATTAGTGTTTTCATTTTGTGTATGGCCTTCTTTGCCATGGCAATGCTAAGTTCTGGGAAGTTGGGTGTAGATGCGGTTTCTGGTTATCAGGAACTACTTCTTGGATATAATCATAAGTCTTCTTCAGGCTTTGTTCAGGTAATCCATTCATCTATCTAAAAATAGGCTGGTGCAGTGGCTCACGCCTGTAATTACAGCACTTGGGAGGCTGAGGCGGGTGGATCATGAGGTCAAGAGATCGAGACCATCCTGGCCAATATGATGAAACCCCGTATCTACCAAAAAAACAAAAATTAGCTGGGAATGGTGGCGCGTGCCTATAGTCCCAGCTACTCAGGAGGCTGAGGCAGGAGAATCGCTTGAACCCAGGAGGAGGAGGTTGCAGTGAGCTGAGATCACACCACTGCACTCTAGCCGAGCGACAGAGTAAGACTCCATCTCAAAAAAAATAAAAATAATAAAAATAATAATTAAAAAAACACATCTATCTATCTAAAATAACTCGTCTCTCTAAAATAGGCAGTTCTTTTAAATTCTCTGAGATTTTAAGAAGGATAAGTTTGTGATACCAAAACATCACAAAATGGTCGGTCACTGTTTCTAGCCAATTACTAATTTGATCATTTTACATCATAA
>NW_016821486.1:0-363 GCF_001698545.2 Rhinopithecus bieti | reverse complement strand
ATAACTGTTCTCTTTTCTTCACATCCTCACTGTGTTGTTTTTTGACTTTTAGTAATAGCCATTTTGACTGGTATGAGATAGTATCTCATTGTGGTTTTAATTTGCATTTCTCTGATGATTAGTGATGTGGAGCATTTCTTCATATGTTTGTTGGCTGTTTGTTTGCTTCCTTTTGAAAAATGTCTGTTCATGTCCTTTGCCCTCTTTTTCATGGGGTTGTTTTTTTTCGTGTTGAGTTGAGTTCCTTGTAGAGTCTGGATATTAGTTCTTGGTTTAATGCACAGTTTGTAAATATTTTCTCTTGTTCTGTAGGTTGTCTGTTTACTCTGTTAATTATTTCTTTTGCTGCGTAGAAGCTTTTGG
>NW_016821485.1:0-1253 GCF_001698545.2 Rhinopithecus bieti | reverse complement strand
CGCGCCCGGCCACTACTTTTTATCTATGGAACCAAATGCAAATTATTTAACCTGAGTTTTCCATCATTTGTAAAGTATTAGTTATCATTTTTAGTTTCAAAAATAATTCCTGCAGAACATGTGGGCAGAAGAAAAAGAAAAAATAAAGACTACCATTTATTGAGCACTTACTTGTACCACCACTGTTCTAAGTACTTACGAAGACTTTCCTCATTTAATCCATGTGGTAGAATTGTCAAATAAAATACAGGACAGTTCATTAAATTTAAATTTCAGGTTTAAACACTAATAATCTTTTAGTATAATTATATCCTATGCAATCTTTACCCAAAGTTTTTTTTTGTTTTGTTTTGTTTTTGTTTGTTTGTTTTTGTTTTTTTTGAAATGGAGCCTCACTCTGTCACCAAGGCTGGAGGGCAGTGGCGGGATCTCGGCTCACTGCAACCTCCACCTACCTCCTGGGTTCAAGCGACTCTCATGCCTCAGCCTCCTGAGTAGCTGGGACTATTTTAGTAGAGATGAGGTTTCACCATGTTGGCAAGGCTGGTCTCGAACTCCTGGCCTCAAGTGATCTGCCTGCCGCAACCTCCCGAAGGGATTACAGACATGAGCCACTGAACCCGCCTAATTGTGTTCTTTAAAAATAAATCTTTCTGGCTGGACGCAGTGGCTCATGCCTGTAATCCCAGCACTTCGGGAGGCCGAGGAGGGTGGATCACCTGAGATCAGGAGTTTGAGACCAGCCCGACCAACATGGTGAAACCCCGTCTCTACTAAAAATGCAAAATTAGCTGGGCATGGTGGCTCATGCCTGTAATTCCAGCTACTCGGGAGACTGAGGCAGGAGAATCACTTGAACCTGGGAGGTGGAGGCTACAGCGAGCCGAGATTTCCCCATTGCACTCCAACATAGGAAACATGAACAAAACTCCGTCTCAAAAAAAAAAAAAAAAAGTCTTTCCTAGGGAGGCCGACGCGGGTGGATCATGAGGAGGTTGGATCACAAGGTCAAGAGATCGAGACCACCTTGGCCAAAATGGTGAAACCCTGTCTCTACTAAAAAAAAAAAAAAAAATTAGTTGGGCATGGTGGTGCACGCCTGTAGTCCCAGCTGCTTGGGAGGTTGAGGCAGGAGAATCGCTTGAACCCGGGAAGCGGAGGTTGCAGTGAGCTGAGATTGTGCCACTACACTCCAGCCTGGTGACAGAGTGAGACTCCATCTCAGGGAAAAATAAATAAATAAATAAAAGTTT
>NW_016821484.1:0-397 GCF_001698545.2 Rhinopithecus bieti | reverse complement strand
TCGCCCAGTCTGGAGTGCAGTGGTCGGATCTCAGCTCACTGCAAGTTCTGCCTCCCGGGTTTAGGCCATTCTCCTGCCTCAGCCTCCCGAGTAGCTGGGACTACAGGCGCCCGCCACCTCGCCTGGCTGGTTTTTTGTATTTTTTAGTAGAGACGGGGTTTCACCGTGTTAGCCAGGATGGTCTCGATCTCCTGACCTCGTGATCTGCCCGTCTCGGCCTCCCAAAGTGCTGGGATTACAGGCTTGAGCCACCGCGCCCGGCCTGTAAGTGTATATCTTTTGAGAAGTTTCAGAAATTTTCATTAATTATTTCTTCAAATACTTGTTTAGCCCCCATTCAGCCCCCATTCCTTTCTCTTCTTTTCTTTTCTGGAACTCCAATGACACAAATGTTAGA
>NW_016821483.1:0-886 GCF_001698545.2 Rhinopithecus bieti | reverse complement strand
CCAAAACCACTTCCACATTTTCAGGTATCTTTACAATAGTGCCCCACTACCTGGTACCAATTTACTGTGTCAGTCTATTCTCATGCTCTTAATAAAGACATACCAGAGACTGGGTAATTTATAAAGGAAAGAGGTTTAATAGACTCACAGTTACACATGACTGGGGTGACTTCACAATCATGGCAGAAGGCAAAAGAGGAGCAAAGTCACATCTTACATGGTGGCAGGAAGGAGAGCATGTGTAGGGGAACTCCCCTTTATAAAACCATCAGATCTTATTCACTATCATGAGAACAGCATGGGAAAACCCGCCCCGATTCACTAAAACTTATAAAGGATAAAAGTTGACAAAAATAATAAGAAACACTAAGGAAGAATTAAAATAACCTTTTGGCTTTCCTAAACAAGGAAAAAGTTCCTTTTAAAATAGTGCTAAAGTGTTCACGCTTTAAATAAAATCTGTTCCGTTCTTGTAAACAATTGACAATTATGTAAGAATCTAATGAAATAAATACACGTGTGAGGTTTTTCAGAGTACGTCTGTACAGTCACTTGTTTTACTACTAGTTTTCATGTCATGCTTCTTGTTGGTTGTTTGCAGATGAAAGTTGTTGCTGTTGTTTTGTAAACCAGCTATAATTCTGAATAAGTAGACATTTGAGCCTGAAATATAACCATGTATTCTTTGCTTACTAAGTGATTAATATTATGGATTTGGTGTCTGACCTCAAATGAATTACTAAACATCCCAGCTGCAATTTTATCTATAAAATGAAAATAATAGTATTCTGCTTATAGGGTTCTTGTGAGGATTAAATGAGAAAAGAAATGTATTGAACATAGGAAGTAGTACATACTAAATGCTCAACAAACTGCATTTAAAACA
>NW_016821482.1:0-878 GCF_001698545.2 Rhinopithecus bieti | reverse complement strand
TGAGATGAATTCACACATCACAAGAACTTTCTTAGAATGCTTCGTTCTAGTTTTTATTTGAGTGTATTTCCTTAGTCACCATAGGCCTCAAAGCAAACCAACATATCTCTTCTCACTCTCTCCAAAAACAGTGCTACCAAAGTGATAAATGGAAAGAATAGTGGAACTCTATGAGATGAATTAACCAATTTCAAAACGGGTTCTCAGAATGCTTCTTTCTAGTTTTTACATGAGGATATATCCTTTGTCACCAAATCAAAAGCACTTTCTCCGAAAGTTTCCTTCTAACTTTTGTCTGAGGATATTTCCTTTTTCACAATAAGCTTCAATGTGCTCCGAAATATCCCATTGAAGATTCCAAGAAAACTGTGTTAGCCAACTGCTCAGTGAAAAAAAGCAGTGTAACTCTGAGCTGATTTCACGCATTACAAAGCGGTTTCTCATAAAACTTTTTCTCGCTTGTTGCTGAGGATATTTCCTTTTTCACTATGGGCCTAATTGTGCTCCCAAATACCCTTTGCAGATTCCATGAAAAAAGTGTTAGCAAACTGCTCATTGAAAAGAATAGTGTAACTCTATGAGATGAATTCACTCATCACAAAGGTGTTTCTCAGAAAGCTTCTTTCTAGTTTTTATCTGAGGATATTTCCTTTGTCACCATAGGGTTCAATGCAATCCAATATATCCCTTCTTAGTTTGCCCAAAAACAGTGCTACAAAACTGTTCCATGAAAAGAATCATGTCACTCCATGACGAGAATTCACTAATCACAAAGAAGTTTCTCAGAACGGATCCTTCTAGTTTTTCTCTGTGTATATTTCCTTTCTCACCATGAGCTTCAATGGACTCTTAATATCCCATTGCAGATTCCAACAAAA